>NW_027331264.1:0-57569 GCF_022965805.1 Primulina eburnea
ATGGCATGCCTAGACTATTGTTTCTGTCGCGCGTGTTACAATTCTTGGTTACTTTGGAATACTTATGGCTAAAACTTGCAACAAAATTGTGTTTTCTTACTTACCTTGTCATCCTCAAACGGTATGGACAAACTGAATTGTCATAGCACTTTGGGCACTTTTGCGGCTATTCTTAAAAAAGAAATTGGATTGACATTTCTAGGGACTTTATTTGTGGGTGCCTAGGTACTAAGAAGGGGAGTATTCTATTGTTGCTTGTGGATAGATCTTAAGATGCACATTTATAGCTTGTCATTAACTATCGAGTTATTGCATAAAACATTGCGGATTAGTTTATTAGAGAAGTCGGATAGGTGATTGGCATGCCTATGACATTAGTTCGGGTCGTCAGGTTAAATTCTTGAGTCACTTTTGAGATCTTTATGGGTTAAATTGGCACAAATTGTTGTTTTTACTATTGTTCATCCTCACGCAGGACAAACTGCAGTTTCAATAGAACTTTGGGAACACTTTTTGCAGCTTGCTATTCTTAAAAGAAATAAACTTGGTTGACATTCTAGGACTTTATTTGGGGTTGTCCTAGGACTAAGGAAGGGGAGGGATCTATTTTCGTTTGTGGATAGATTCTTCTAAGATGGCCCATTTTTGTATCGTTCATAAAAACCGAGTGATGCTTCCAAAAAAACCCCCCCATTGCGGATTTTCTTTAGAGAAGCGCTAAGAGTGCATTGGGCCTGGCTAGGATATGTTTCTGGTCGCGATGTTTAATTTTGGTTACTTTTGGAATATTTTATGGGTCAAATTTGGCACAAAATTGTTGTTTTCTCTTGATTACTTGTCTCCTCAAACGGATGGACAAACTGGATAGTTTTCAACATAACTTTTGGGAACATTTTTCGTGCATTCTTAAAACATAAACTTGTATTGCATTTCATGATAACTTTATTTTGGGGTTTCCTAGGACTAAGAAGGGCTGTGGATTCTATTTTTTGGTGGATAGATTCTCTAAGATGACACATTTTATAGCTTGTCATAAAACTGATGATGCTTCAAACATTGCGGATTAGTTCTTTAGAGAAGTCGGTAGGTTGCATGGCATGCCTAGGACTATTGTTTCTGGTCGCGATGTTAAATTCTTGAGTTACTTTTGGAATACTTTATGGTCTAAACTTGGCACAAAATTGTTGTTTTCTACTACTTGTCATCCTCAACGTATGGACAAACTGAAGTTGTCAATAGAACTTTGGGAACACTTTGCGTGCTATCTTAAAAAGAACTTGGATTGACATTTCTATGGACTTTATTTTGGGGTTGCCTAGGAGCTAAGAAGGGGATTGGATTCTATTTTTGTTGTTGTGGATAGATTCTCTAAGATGGCACATTTTATAGCTTGTCATAAAACTGATGATGCTTCAACATTGCGGATTAGTTCTTTAGAGAAGTCGGAAGGTTGCATGGCATGCCTAGGACTATTGTTTCTGGTCGCGATGTTAAATCTTGAGTTTCTTTTGGAAGACTTTATGGCTAAACTTGGCACAAAATTGTTGTTTTCTACTACTTGTCATCCTCAAACGGATGGACAAACTGAAGTTGTCAATAGAACTTTGGGAACACTTTTGCGTGCTATTCTTAAAAAGAACTTGGATTGACATTTCTATGGACTTTATTTTGGGGTTGCCTAGGACTAAGAAGGGGATGGATTCTATTTTCGTTGTTGTGGATAGATTCTCTAAGATGCACATTTTATAGCTTGTCATAAAATCGATGATGCTTCAAACATTGCGGATTGTTCTTTAGAGAAGTCGGTAGGTTGCATGGCATGCCTAGGACTATTGTTTCTGGTCGCGATGTTAAATTCTTGAGTTACTTTTGGAAGACTTTATGGGCTAAACTTGGCACAAAATTGTTGTTTTCTACTACTTGTCATCCTCAAACGGATGGACAAACTGAAGTTGTCAATAGAACTTTGGGAACACTTTTGCGTGCTATTCTTAAAAAGAACTTGGATTGACATTTCTATGGACTTTATTTGGGGTTGCCTAGGACTAAGAAGGGGAGGGATTCTATTTTCGTTGTTGTGGATAGATTCTCTAAGATGCCACATTTTATAGCTTGTCATAAAATCGATGATGCTTCAAACATTGCGGATTTGTTCTTTAGAGAAGTCGGTAGGTTGCATGGCATGCCTAGGACTATTGTTTCTGGTCGCGATGTTAAATTCTTGAGTTACTTTTGGAATACTTTATGGGTCTAAACTTGGCACAAAATTGTTGTTTTCTACTACTTGTCATCCTCAAACGGATGGACAAACTGAAGTTGTCAATAGAACTTTGGAACACTTTTGCGTGCTATTCTTAAAAAGAACTTGGATTGACATTTCTATGGACTTTATTTTGGGGTGCCTAGGACTAAGAAGGGGATGGATTCTATTTTCGTTGTTGTGGATAGATTCTCTAAGATGGCACATTTTATAGCTTGTCATAAACCGATGATGCTTCAAACATTGCGGATTTAGTTCTTTAGAGAAGTCGTTAGGTTGCATGGCATGCCTAGAACTATTGTTTCTGGTCGCGATGTTAAATTCTTGAGTTACTTTTGGAAGACTTTATGGGCTAAACTTGGCACAAAATTGTTGTTTTCTACTACTTGTCATCCTCAAACGGATGGACAAACTGAAGTTGTCAATAGAACTTTGGGAACACTTTTGCGTGCTATTCTTAAAAAGAACTTGGATTGACATTTCTATGGACTTTATTTTGGGTTGCCTAGGACTAAGAAGGGGATGGATTCTATTTTTGTTGTTGTGGATAGATTCTCTAAGATGGCACATTTTATAGCTTGTCATAAAACCGATGATGCTTCAAACATTGCGGATTTAGTTCTTTAGAGAAGTCGTTAGGTTGCATGGCATGCCTAGGACTATTGTTTCTGGTCGCGATGTTAAATCTTGAGTTACTTTTGGAAGACTTTATGGGCTAAACTTGGCACAAAATTGTTGTTTTCTACTACTTGTCATCCTCAAACGGATGGACAAACTGAAGTTGTCAATAGAACTTTGGGAACACTTTTGCGTGCTATTCTTAAAAAGAACTTGGATTGACATTTCTATGGACTTTATTTTGGGGTTGCCTAGGACTAAGAAGGGGAGGGATTCTATTTTTGTTGTTGTGGATAGATTCTCTAAGATGGCACATTTTATAGCTTGTCATAAAACTGATGATGCTTCAAACATTGCGGATTTGTTCTTTAGAGAAGTCGGTAGGTTGCATGGCATGCCTAGGACTATTGTTTCTGGTCGCGATGTTAAATTCTTGAGTTACTTTTGGAAGACTTTATGGGCTAAACTTGGCACAAAATTGTTGTTTTCTACTACTTGTCATCCTCAAACGGATGGACAAACTGAAGTTGTCAATAGAACTTTGGGAACACTTTTGCGTGCTATTCTTAAAAAGAACTTGGATTGACATTTCTATGGACTTTATTTTGGGGTTGCCTAGGACTAAGAAGGGGATGGATTCTATTTTCGTTGTTGTGGATAGATTCTCTAAGATGGCACATTTTATAGCTTGTCATAAAACTCGATGATGCTTCAAACATTGCGGATTTGTTCTTTAGAGAAGTCGGTAGGTTGCATGGCATGCCTAGGACTATTGTTTCTGGTCGCGATGTTAAATTCTTGAGTTACTTTTGGAATACTTTATGGGCTAAACTTGGCACAAAATTGTTGTTTTCTACTACTTGTCATCCTCAAACGGATGGACAAACTGAAGTTGTCAATAGAACTTTGGGAACACTTTTGCGTGCTATTCTTAAAAAGAACTTGGATTGACATTTCTATGGACTTTATTTTGGGTTGCCTAGGACTAAGAAGGGGAGGATTCTATTTTCGTTGTTGTGGATAGATTCTCTAAGATGCACATTTTATAGCTTGTCATAAAATCGATGATGCTTCAAACATTGCGGATTTGTTCTTTAGAGAAGTCGGTAGGTTGCATGGCATGCCTAGGACTATTGTTTCTGGTCGCGATGTTAAATTCTTGAGTTACTTTTGGAAGACTTTATGGGCTAAACTTGGCACAAAATTGTTGTTTTCTACTACTTGTCATCCTCAAACGGATGGACAAACTGAAGTTGTCAATAGAACTTTGGGAACACTTTTGCGTGCTATTCTTAAAAAGAACTTGGATTGACATTTCTATGGACTTTATTTTGGGGTTGCCTAGGACTAAGAAGGGGAGGGATTCTATTTTCGTTGTTGTGGATAGATTCTCTAAGATGGCACATTTTATAGCTTGTCATAAAACCGATGATGCTTCAAACATTGCGGATTTGTTCTTTAGAGAAGTCGTTAGGTTGCATGGCATGCCTAGGACTATTGTTTCTGGTCGCGATGTTAAATTCTTGAGTTACTTTTGGAATACTTTATGGGCTAAACTTGGCACAAATTGTTGTTTTCTACTACTTGTCATCCTCAAACGGATGGACAAACTGAAGTTGTCAATAGAACTTTGGGAACACTTTTGCGTGCTATTCTTAAAAAGAACTTGGATTGACATTTCTATGGACTTTATTTTGGGGTTGCCTAGGACTAAGAAGGGGATGGATTCTATTTTCGTTGTTGTGGATAGATTCTCTAAGATGCACATTTTATAGCTTGTCATAAAACCGATGATGCTTCAAACATTGCGGATTTGTTCTTTAGAGAAGTCGGTAGGTTGCATGGCATGCCTAGGACTATTGTTTCTGGTCGCGATGTTAAATTCTTGAGTTACTTTTGGAATACTTTATG
Organism: Primulina eburnea; assembly: GCF_022965805.1. Lineage (NCBI taxonomy): Eukaryota > Viridiplantae > Streptophyta > Magnoliopsida > Lamiales > Gesneriaceae > Primulina > Primulina eburnea. The sequence continues at coordinate 4,790 of NW_027331264.1, forward strand.
GTCTAAACTTGGCACAAAATTGTTGTTTTCTACTACTTGTCATCCTCAAACGGATGGACAAACTGAAGTTGTCAATAGAACTTTGGGAACACTTTTGCGTGCTATTCTTAAAAAGAACTTGGATTGACATTTCTATGGACTTTATTTTGGGGTTGCCTAGGACTAAGAAGGGGAGGATTCTATTTTCGTTGTTGTGGATAGATTCTCTAAGATGGCACATTTTATAGCTTGTCATAAAACCGATTATGCTTCAAACATTGCGGATTTGTTCTTTAGAGAAGTCGGTAGGTTGCATGGCATGCCTAGGACTATTGTTCTGGTCGCGATGTTAAATTCTTGAGTTACTTTTGGAATACTTTATGGTCTAAACTTGGCACAAATTGTTGTTTTCTACTACTTGTCATCCTCAAACGGATGGACAAACTGAAGTTGTCAATAGAACTTTGGGAACACTTTTGCGTGCTATTCTTAAAAAGAACTTGGATTGACATTTCTATGGACTTTATTTTGGGGTTGCCTAGGACTAAGAAGGGGAGGGATTCTATTTTCGTTGTTGTGGATAGATTCTCTAAGATGGCACATTTTATAGCTTGTCATAAAACCGATGATGCTTCAAACATTGCGGATTTGTTCTTTAGAGAAGTCGGTAGGTTGCATGGCATGCCTAGGACTATTGTTTCTGGTCGCGATGTTAAATTCTTGAGTTACTTTTGGAATACTTTATGGTCTAAACTTGGCACAAAATTGTTGTTTTCTACTACTTGTCATCCTCAAACGGATGGACAAACTGAAGTTGTCAATAGAACTTTGGGAACACTTTTGCGTGCTATTCTTAAAAAGAACTTGGATTGACATTTCTATGGACTTTATTTTGGGGTTGCCTAGGACTAAGAAGGGGATGGATTCTATTTTCGTTGTTGTGGATAGATTCTCTAAGATGGCACATTTTATAGCTTGTCATAAAACGATGATGCTTCAAACATTGCGGATTAGTTCTTTAGAGAAGTCGGTAGGTTGCATGGCATGCCTAGGACTATTGTTTCTGGTCGCGATGTTAAATTCTTGAGTTACTTTTGGAAGACTTTATGGGCTAAACTTGGCACAAAATTGTTGTTTTCTACTACTTGTCATCCTCAAACGGATGGACAAACTGAAGTTGTCAATAGAACTTTGGGAACACTTTTGCGTGCTATTCTTAAAAAGAACTTGGATTGACATTTCTATGGACTTTATTTTGGGGTTGCCTAGGACTAAGAAGGGGATGGATTCTATTTTTGTTGTTGTGGATAGATTCTCTAAGATGGCACATTTTATAGCTTGTCATAAAACCGATGATGCTTCAAACATTGCGGATTAGTTCTTTAGAGAAGTCGTAGGTTGCATGGCATGCCTAGGACTATTGTTTCTGGTCGCGATGTTAAATTCTTGAGTTACTTTTGGAAGACTTTATGGGCTAAACTTGGCACAAAATTGTTGTTTTCTACTACTTGTCATCCTCAAACGGATGGACAAACTGAAGTTGTCAATAGCACTTTGGGAACACTTTTGCGTGCTATTCTTAAAAAGAACTTGGATTGACATTTCTATGGACTTTATTTTGGGGTTGCCTAGGACTAAGAAGGGGAGGGATTCTATTTTCGTTGTTGTGGATAGATTCTCTAAGATGGCACATTTTATAGCTTGTCATAAAACGATGATGCTTCAAACATTGCGGATTTGTTCTTTAGAGAAGTCGGTAGGTTGCATGGCATGCCTAGGACTATTGTTTCTGGTCGCGATGTTAAATTCTTGAGTTACTTTTGGAATACTTTATGGTCTAAACTTGGCACAAAATTGTTGTTTTCTACTACTTGTCATCCTCAAACGGATGGACAAACTGAAGTTGTCAATAGAACTTTGGGAACACTTTTGCGTGCTATTCTTAAAAAGAACTTGGATTGACATTTCTATGGACTTTATTTTGGGGTTGCCTAGGACTAAGAAGGGGATGGATTCTATTTTCGTTGTTGTGGATAGATTCTCTAAGATGGCACATTTTATAGCTTGTCATAAAATCGATGATGCTTCAAACATTGCGGATTAGTTCTTTAGAGAAGTCGGTAGGTTGCATGGCATGCCTAGGACTATTGTTTCTGGTCGCGATGTTAAATTCTTGAGTTACTTTTGGAATACTTTATGGGCTAAACTTGGCACAAAATTGTTGTTTTCTACTACTTGTCATCCTCAAACGGATGGACAAACTGAAGTTGTCAATAGAACTTTGGGAACACTTTTGCGTGCTATTCTTAAAAAGAACTTGGATTGACATTTCTATGGACTTTATTTTGGGGTTGCCTAGGACTAAGAAGGGGATGGATTCTATTTTCGTTGTTGTGGATAGATTCTCTAAGATGGCACATTTTATAGCTTGTCATAAAACTCGATGATGCTTCAAACATTGCGGATTAGTTCTTTAGAGAAGTCGGTAGGTTGCATGGCATGCCTAGGACTATTGTTTCTGGTCGCGATGTTAAATTCTTGAGTTACTTTTGGAATACTTTATGGGCTAAACTTGGCACAAAATTGTTGTTTTCTACTACTTGTCATCCTCAAACGGATGGACAAACTGAAGTTGTCAATAGAACTTTGGGAACACTTTTGCGTGCTATTCTTAAAAAGAACTTGGATTGACATTTCTATGGACTTTATTTTGGGGTTGCCTAGGACTAAGAAGGGGAGGGATTCTATTTTCGTTGTTGTGGATAGATTCTCTAAGATGGCACATTTTATAGCTTGTCATAAAATCGATGATGCTTCAAACATTGCGGATTTGTTCTTTAGAGAAGTCGGTAGGTTGCATGGCATGCCTAGGACTATTGTTTCTGGTCGCGATGTTAAATTCTTGAGTTACTTTTGGAATACTTTATGGTCTAAACTTGGCACAAAATTGTTGTTTTCTACTACTTGTCATCCTCAAACGGATGGACAAACTGAAGTTGTCAATAGAACTTTGGGAACACTTTTGCGTGCTATTCTTAAAAAGAACTTGGATTGACATTTCTATGGACTTTATTTTGGGGTTGCCTAGGACTAAGAAGGGGATGGATTCTATTTTCGTTGTTGTGGATAGATTCTCTAAGATGGCACATTTTATAGCTTGTCATAAAATCGATGATGCTTCAAACATTGCGGATTAGTTCTTTAGAGAAGTCGGTAGGTTGCATGGCATGCCTAGGACTATTGTTTCTGGTCGCGATGTTAAATTCTTGAGTTACTTTTGGAATACTTTATGGTCTAAACTTGGCACAAAATTGTTGTTTTCTACTACTTGTCATCCTCAAACGGATGGACAAACTGAAGTTGTCAATAGAACTTTGGGAACACTTTTGCGTGCTATTCTTAAAAAGAACTTGGATTGACATTTCTATGGACTTTATTTTGGGGTTGCCTAGGACTAAGAAGGGGATGGATTCTATTTTCGTTGTTGTGGATAGATTCTCTAAGATGCACATTTTATAGCTTGTCATAAAATCGATGATGCTTCAAACATTGCGGATTTGTTCTTTAGAGAAGTCGGTAGGTTGCATGGCATGCCTAGGACTATTGTTTCTGGTCGCGATGTTAAATTCTTGAGTTACTTTTGGAATACTTTATGGTCTAAACTTGGCACAAAATTGTTGTTTTCTACTACTTGTCATCCTCAAACGGATGGACAAACTGAAGTTGTCAATAGAACTTTGGGAACACTTTTGCGTGCTATTCTTAAAAAGAACTTGGATTGACATTTCTATGGACTTTATTTTGGGGTTGCCTAGGACTAAGAAGGGGATGGATTCTATTTTCGTTGTTGTGGATAGATTCTCTAAGATGGCACATTTTATAGCTTGTCATAAAATCGATGATGCTTCAAACATTGCGGATTAGTTCTTTAGAGAAGTCGGTTAGGTTGCATGGCATGCCTAGGACTATTGTTTCTGGTCGCGATGTTAAATTCTTGAGTTACTTTTGGAATACTTTATGGTCTAAACTTGGCACAAAATTGTTGTTTTCTACTACTTGTCATCCTCAAACGGATGGACAAACTGAAGTTGTCAATAGAACTTTGGGAACACTTTTGCGTGCTATTCTTAAAAAGAACTTGGATTGACATTTCTATGGACTTTATTTTGGGGTGCCTAGGACTAAGAAGGGGATGGATTCTATTTTCGTTGTTGTGGATAGATTCTCTAAGATGACACATTTTATAGCTTGTCATAAAATCGATGATGCTTCAAACATTGCGGATTAGTTCTTTAGAGAAGTCGGTAGGTTGCATGGCATGCCTAGGACTATTGTTTCTGGTCGCGATGTTAAATTCTTGAGTTACTTTTGGAATACTTTATGGGCTAAACTTGGCACAAAATTGTTGTTTTCTACTACTTGTCATCCTCAAACGGATGGACAAACTGAAGTTGTCAATAGAACTTTGGGAACACTTTTGCGTGCTATTCTTAAAAAGAACTTGGATTGACATTTCTATGGACTTTATTTTGGGGTTGCCTAGGACTAAGAAGGGGAGGGATTCTATTTTCGTTGTTGTGGATAGATTCTCTAAGATGGCACATTTTATAGCTTGTCATAAAACCGATGATGCTTCAAACATTGCGGATTTGTTCTTTAGAGAAGTCGCTAGGTTGCATGGCATGCCTAGGACTATTGTTTCTGGTCGCGATGTTAAATTCTTGAGTTACTTTTGGAAGACTTTATGGGCTAAACTTGGCACAAAATTGTTGTTTTCTACTACTTGTCATCCTCAAACGGATGGACAAACTGAAGTTGTCAATAGAACTTTGGGAACACTTTTGCGTGCTATTCTTAAAAAGAACTTGGATTGACATTTCTATGGACTTTATTTTGGGGTTGCCTAGGACTAAGAAGGGGAGGGATTCTATTTTCGTTGTTGTGGATAGATTCTCTAAGATGGCACATTTTATAGCTTGTCATAAAACCGATGATGCTTCAAACATTGCGGATTTGTTCTTTAGAGAAGTCGGTAGGTTGCATGGCATGCCTAGGACTATTGTTTCTGGTCGCGATGTTAAATTCTTGAGTTACTTTTGGAATACTTTATGGTCTAAACTTGGCACAAAATTGTTGTTTTCTACTACTTGTCATCCTCAAACGGATGGACAAACTGAAGTTGTCAATAGAACTTTGGGAACACTTTTGCGTGCTATTCTTAAAAAGAACTTGGATTGACATTTCTATGGACTTTATTTTGGGGTTGCCTAGGACTAAGAAGGGGATGGATTCTATTTTCGTTGTTGTGGATAGATTCTCTAAGATGGCACATTTTATAGCTTGTCATAAAATCGATGATGCTTCAAACATTGCGGATTTGTTCTTTAGAGAAGTCGGTAGGTTGCATGGCATGCCTAGGACTATTGTTTCTGGTCGCGATGTTAAATTCTTGAGTTACTTTTGGAATACTTTATGGTCTAAACTTGGCACAAAATTGTTGTTTTCTACTACTTGTCATCCTCAAACGGATGGACAAACTGAAGTTGTCAATAGAACTTTGGGAACACTTTTGCGTGCTATTCTTAAAAAGAACTTGGATTGACATTTCTATGGACTTTATTTTGGGGTTGCCTAGGACTAAGAAGGGGATGGATTCTATTTTCGTTGTTGTGGATAGATTCTCTAAGATGGCACATTTTATAGCTTGTCATAAAATCGATGATGCTTCAAACATTGCGGATTAGTTCTTTAGAGAAGTCGGTAGGTTGCATGGCATGCCTAGGACTATTGTTTCTGGTCGCGATGTTAAATTCTTGAGTTACTTTTGGAATACTTTATGGTCTAAACTTGGCACAAAATTGTTGTTTTCTACTACTTGTCATCCTCAAACGGATGGACAAACTGAAGTTGTCAATAGAACTTTGGGAACACTTTTGCGTGCTATTCTTAAAAAGAACTTGGATTGACATTTCTATGGACTTTATTTTGGGGTGCCTAGGACTAAGAAGGGGATGGATTCTATTTTCGTTGTTGTGGATAGATTCTCTAAGATGGCACATTTTATAGCTTGTCATAAAATCGATGATGTTTCAAACATTGCGGATTAGTTCTTTAGAGAAGTCGGTAGGTTGCATGGCATGCCTAGGACTATTGTTTCTGGTCGCGATGTTAAATTCTTGAGTTACTTTTGGAATACTTTATGGGCTAAACTTGGCACAAAATTGTTGTTTTCTACTACTTGTCATCCTCAAACGGATGGACAAACTGAAGTTGTCAATAGAACTTTGGGAACACTTTTGCGTGCTATTCTTAAAAAGAACTTGGATTGACATTTCTATGTACTTTATTTTGGGGTTGCCTAGGACTAAGAAGGGGAGGGATTCTATTTTCGTTGTTGTGGATAGATTCTCTAAGATGGCACATTTTATAGCTTGTCATAAAACCGATGATGCTTCAAACATTGCGGATTTGTTCTTTAGAGAAGTCGTTAGGTTGCATGGCATGCCTAGGACTATTGTTTCTGGTCGCGATGTTAAATTCTTGAGTTACTTTTGGAATACTTTATGGTCTAAACTTGGCACAAAATTGTTGTTTTCTACTACTTGTCATCCTCAAACTGATGGACAAACTGAAGTTGTCAATAGAACTTTGGGAACACTTTTGCGTGCTATTCTTAAAAAGAACTTGGATTGACATTTCTATGGACTTTATTTTGGGGTTGCCTAGGACTAAGAAGGGGATGGATTCTATTTTCGTTGTTGTGGATAGATTCTCTAAGATGGCACATTTTATAGCTTGTCATAAAACCGATGATGCTTCAAACATTGCGGATTTGTTCTTTAGAGAAGTCGTTAGGTTGCATGGCATGCCTAGGACTATTGTTTCTGGTCGCGATGTTAAATTCTTGAGTTACTTTTGGAAGACTTTATGGGCTAAACTTGGCACAAAATTGTTGTTTTCTACTACTTGTCATCCTCAAACGGATGGACAAACTGAAGTTGTCAATAGAACTTTGGGAACACTTTTGCGTGCTATTCTTAAAAAGAACTTGGATTGACATTTCTATGGACTTTATTTTGGGGTTGCCTAGGACTAAGAAGGGGAGGGATTCTATTTTCGTTGTTGTGGATAGATTCTCTAAGATGGCACATTTTATAGCTTGTCATAAAACCGATGATGCTTCAAACATTGCGGATTTGTTCTTTAGAGAAGTCGTTAGGTTGCATGGCATGCCTAGGACTATTGTTTCTGGTCGCGATGTTAAATTCTTGAGTTACTTTTGGAAGACTTTATGGGCTAAACTTGGCACAAAATTGTTGTTTTCTACTACTTGTCATCCTCAAACGGATGGACAAACTGAAGTTGTCAATAGAACTTTGGGAACACTTTTGCGTGCTATTCTTAAAAAGAACTTGGATTGACATTTCTATGGACTTTATTTTGGGGTTGCCTAGGACTAAGAAGGGGAGGGATTCTATTTTCGTTGTTGTGGATAGATTCTCTAAGATGGCACATTTTATAGCTTGTCATAAAACCGATGATGCTTCAAACATTGCGGATTTGTTCTTTAGAGAAGTCGGTAGGTTGCATGGCATGCCTAGGACTATTGTTTCTGGTCGCGATGTTAAATTCTTGAGTTACTTTTGGAATACTTTATGGGCTAAACTTGGCACAAAATTGTTGTTTTCTACTACTTGTCATCCTCAAACGGATGGACAAACTGAAGTTGTCAATAGAACTTTGGGAACACTTTTGCGTGCTATTCTTAAAAAGAACTTGGATTGACATTTCTATGGACTTTATTTTGGGGTTGCCTAGGACTAAGAAGGGGATGGATTCTATTTTCGTTGTTGTGGATAGATTCTCTAAGATGGCACATTTTATAGCTTGTCATAAAACCGATGATGCTTCAAACATTGCGGATTTGTTCTTTAGAGAAGTCGGTAGGTTGCATGGCATGCCTAGGACTATTGTTTCTGGTCGCGATGTTAAATTCTTGAGTTACTTTTGGAATACTTTATGGTCTAAACTTGGCACAAAATTGTTGTTTTCTACTACTTGTCATCCTCAAACGGATGGACAAACTGAAGTTGTCAATAGAACTTTGGGAACACTTTTGCGTGCTATTCTTAAAAAGAACTTGGATTGACATTTCTATGGACTTTATTTTGGGGTTGCCTAGGACTAAGAAGGGGATGGATTCTATTTTCGTTGTTGTGGATAGATTCTCTAAGATGACACATTTTATAGCTTGTCATAAAATCGATGATGCTTCAAACATTGCGGATTAGTTCTTTAGAGAAGTCGGTAGGTTGCATGGCATGCCTAGGACTATTGTTTCTGGTCGCGATGTTAAATTCTTGAGTTACTTTTGGAAGACTTTATGGGCTAAACTTGGCACAAAATTGTTGTTTTCTACTACTTGTCATCCTCAAACGGATGGACAAACTGAAGTTGTCAATAGAACTTTGGGAACACTTTTGCGTGCTATTCTTAAAAAGAACTTGGATTGACATTTCTATGGACTTTATTTTGGGTTGCCTAGGACTAAGAAGGGGAGGGATTCTATTTTCGTTGTTGTGGATAGATTCTCTAAGATGGCACATTTTATAGCTTGTCATAAAATCGATGATGCTTCAAACATTGCGGATTTGTTCTTTAGAGAAGTAGGTAGGTTGCATGGCATGCCTAGGACTATTGTTTCTGGTCGCGATGTTAAATTCTTGAGTTACTTTTGGAATACTTTATGGTCTAAACTTGGCACGAAATTGTTGTTTTCTACTACTTGTCATCCTCAAACTGATGGACAAACTGAAGTTGTCAATAGCACTTTGGGAACACTTTTGCGTGCTATTCTTAAAAAGAACTTGGATTGACATTTCTATGGACTTTATTTTGGGGTTGCCTAGGACTAAGAAGGGGATGGATTCTATTTTCGTTGTTGTGGATAGATTCTCTAAGATAGCACATTTTATAGCTTGTCATAAAATCGATGATGCTTCAAACATTGCGGATTTGTTCTTTAGAGAAGTCGTTAGGTTGCATGGCATGCCTAGGACTATTGTTTCTGGTCGCGATGTTAAATTCTTGAGTTACTTTTGGAAGACTTTATGGGCTAAACTTGGCACAAAATTGTTGTTTTCTACTACTTGTCATCCTCAAACGGATGGACAAACTGAAGTTGTCAATAGCACTTTGGGAACACTTTTGCGTGCTATTCTTAAAAAGAACTTGGATTGACATTTCTATGGACTTTATTTTGGGGTTGCCTAGGACTAAGAAGGGGAGGGATTCTATTTTCGTTGTTGTGGATAGATTCTCTAAGATGGCACATTTTATAGCTTGTCATAAAACCGATGATGCTTCAAACATTGCGGATTTGTTCTTTAGAGAAGTCGGTAGGTTGCATGGCATGCCTAGGACTATTGTTTCTGGTCGCGATGTTAAATTCTTGAGTCACTTTTGGAATACTTTATGGGCTAAACTTGGCACAAAATTGTTGTTTTCTACTACTTGTCATCCTCAAACGGATGGACAAACTGAAGTTGTCAATAGAACTTTGGGAACACTTTTGCGTGCTATTCTTAAAAAGAACTTGGATTGACATTTCTATGGACTTTATTTTGGGGTTTCCTAGGACTAAGAAGGGGATGGATTCTATTTTTGTTGTTGTGGATAGATTCTCTAAGATGGCACATTTTATAGCTTGTCATAAAACCGATGATGCTTCAAACATTGCGGATTTGTTCTTTAGAGAAGTCGGTAGGTTGCATGGCATGCCTAGGACTATTGTTTCTGGTCGCGATGTTAAATTCTTGAGTTACTTTTGGAATAGTTTATGGTCTAAACTTGGCACAAAATTGTTGTTTTCTACTACTTGTCATCCTCAAACGGATGGACAAACTGAAGTTGTCAATAGCACTTTGGGAACACTTTTGCGTGCTATTCTTAAAAAGAACTTGGATTGACATTTCTATAGACTTATTTTGAGGTTGCCTAGGACTTAGAAGGGGAGGGATTCTATTTTCGTTGTTGTGGATAGATTCTCTAAGATGGCGCATTTTATAGCTTGTCATAAAACCGATTATGCTTCAAACATTGCGGATTTGTTCTTTAGAGAAGTCGTTAGGTTGCATGGCATGCCTAGGACTATTGTTTCTGGTCGCGATGTTAAATTTTTGAGTTACTTTTGGAAGATTTTATGGGCTAAACTTGGCACAAAATTGTTGTTTTCTACTACTTGTCATCCTCAAACAGATGGACAAACTGAAGTTGTCAAAGAACTTTGGGAACACTTTTTCGTGCTATTCTAAAAAATAACTTGTATTGACATTTCTATGGACTTTATTTTGGGGTTTCCTAGGACTAAGAAGGGGAGGGATTCTATTTTCGTTGTTGTGGATAGATTCTCTAAGATGGCGCATTTTGTAGCTTGTCATAAAACTGATGATGCTTCAAACATGGCGGATTTGTTCTTTAGAGAAGGAGGTAGGTTGCATGGCATGCCTAGGACTATTGTTTCTGGTCGCGATGTTAAATTCTTGAGTCACTTTTGGAATACTTTATGGGCTAAACTTGGCACAAAATTGTTGTTTTCTACTACTTGTCATCCTCAAACGATGGACAAACTGAAGTTGTCAATAGAACTTTGGGAACACTTTTGCGTGCTATTCTTAAAAAGAACTTGGATTGACATTTCTATGGACTTTATTTTGGGGTTGCCTAGGACTAAGAAGGGGAGGGATTCTATTTTTGTTGTTGTGGATAGATTCTCTAAGATGGCACATTTTATAGCTTGTCATAAAACCGATGATGCTTCAAACATTGCGGATTTGTTCTTTAGAGAAGTCGTTAGGTTGCATGGCATGCCTAGGACTATTGTTTCTGGTCGCGATGTTAAATTCTTGAGTTACTTTTGGAAGACTTTATGGGCTAAACTTGGCACAAAATTGTTGTTTTCTACTACTTGTCATCCTCAAACGGATGGACAAACTGAAGTTGTCAATAGAACTTTGGGAACACTTTTGCGTGCTATTCTTAAAAAGAACTTGGATTGACATTTCTATGGACTTTATTTTGGGTTGCCTAGGACTAAGAAGGGGAGGGATTCTATTTTCGTTGTTGTGGATAGATTCTCTAAGATGGCACATTTTATAGCTTGTCATAAAACGATGATGCTTCAAACATTGCGGATTAGTTCTTTAGAGAAGTCGGAAGGTTGCATGGCATGCCTAGGACTATTGTTTCTGGTCGCGATGTTAAATTCTTGAGTTTCTTTTGGAAGACTTTATGGGCTAAACTTGGCACAAAATTGTTGTTTTCTACTACTTGTCATCCTCAAACGGATGGACAAACTGAAGTTGTCAAAAGCACTTTGGGAACACTTTTGCGTGCTATTCTTAAAAAGAACTTGGATTGACATTTCTATGGACTTTATTTTGAGGTTGCCTAGGACTAAGAAGGGGATGGATTCTATTTTCGTTGTTGTGGATAGATTCTCTAAGATGGCACAATTTATAGCTTGCCATAAAATCGATGATGTTTCAAACATTGCGGATTAGTTCTTTAGAGAAGTCGGTAGGTTGCATGGCATGCCTAGGACTATTGTTTCTGGTCGCGATGTTAAATTCTTGAGTTACTTTTGGAATACTTTATGGTCTAAACTTGGCACAAAATTGTTGTTTTCTACTACTTGTCATCCTCAAACGGATGGACAAACTGAAGTTGTCAATAGAACTTTGGGAACACTTTTGCGTGCTATTCTTAAAAAGAACTTGGATTGACATTTCTATGGACTTTATTTTGGGGTTGCCTAGGACTAAGAAGGGGATGGATTCTATTTTCGTTGTTGTGGATAGATTCTCTAAGATGGCACATTTTATAGCTTGTCATAAAATCGATGATGCTTCAAACATTGCGGATTAGTTCTTTAGAGAAGTCGTTAGGTTGCATGGCATGCCTAGGACTATTGTTTCTGGTCGCGATGTTAAATTCTTGAGTTACTTTTGGAATACTTTATGGTCTAAACTTGGCACAAAATTGTTGTTTTCTACTACTTGTCATCCTCAAACGGTTGGACAAACTGAAGTTGTCAATAGAACTTTGGGAACACTTTTGCGTGCTATTTTTAAAAAGAACTTGGATTGACATTTCTATGTACTTTATTTTGGGGTGCCTAGGACTAAGAAGGGGATGGATTCTATTTTCGTTGTTGTGGATAGATTCTCTAAGATGACACATTTTATAGCTTGTCATAAAATCGATGATGTTTCAAACATTGCGGATTAGTTCTTTAGAGAAGTCGGTAGGTTGCATGGCATGTCTAGGACTATTGTTTCTGGTCGTGATGTTAAATTCTTGAGTCACTTTTGGAATACTTTATGAGCTAAACTTGGCACAAAATTGTTGTTTTCTACTACTTGTCATCCTCAAACGGATGGACAAACTGAAGTTGTCAATAGCACTTTGGGAACACTTTTGCGCGCTATTCTTAAAAAGAACTTGGATTGACATTTCTAGGGACTTTATTTTGGGGTTGCCTAGGACTGAGAAGGGGAGGGATTCTATTTTCGTTGTTGTGGATAGATTCTCTAAGATGGCACATTTTATAGCTTGTCATAAAACTGATGATGCTTCAAACATTGCAGATTAGTTCTTTAGAGAAGTCGGAAGGTTGCATGGCATGCCTAGGACTATTGTTTCTGGTCGCGATGTTAAATTCTTGAGTTTCTTTTGGAAGACTTTATGGGCTAAACTTGGCACAAAATTGTTGTTTTCTACTACTTGTCATCCTCAAACGGATGGACAAACTGAAGTTGTCAATAGAACTTTGGGAACACTTTTGCGTGCTATTCTTAAAAAGAACTTGGATTGACATTTCTATGGACTTTATTTTGGGGTTGCCTAGGAGTAAGAAGGGGATTGATTCTATTTTTGTTGTTGTGGATAGATTCTCTCAGATGGCACATTTTATAGCTTGTCATAAAACTGATGATGCTTCAAACATTGCGGATTAGTTCTTTAGAGAAGTCGTTAGGTTGCATGGCATGCCTAGGACTATTGATTCTGGTCGCGATGTTAAATTATTGAGTTACTTTTGGAATACTTTATGGTCTAAACTTGGCACGAAATTGTTGTTTTCTACTACTTCTAATCCTCAAACTGATGGACAAACTGAAGTTGTCAATAGCACTTTGGGAACACTTTTGCGTGCTATTCTTTAAAAGAACTTGGATTGACATTTCTATGGACTTTATGATGTGAACGTGGCCGGGCATGGTGTTCAAATTATTGATAAGCAAGGGAGAAGGGCTCGTGATGCATGGGAGCACGTTGGAAAGCCGAAGGAACATTAATCAAGCATTATTTTGAAGAACCGAGGCTGCACGGACCCTAGCACGGACCAGTACACGGGGTCCGTGTCCATTACATTTGAGGAAGAGAAACCCGAGTCTACACGGACCCGAGCACGGACCTGTGCACGGGGTCCGTGTCCATTGTTTTCCGGAGAGTAATTTTACAGAGCCTACACGGACCCTCACCCGGAGGCCTACACGGGGTCCGTGCCCTTTAGTTTTGACGAAGAGTTATTTTCCTAAATAAGAGTTTTATTTATTTTGGTAACTAGATTTCATATCTTTTTGATTTCGTTATAACTTTTGCGTTGTATCAAATCAAACTTATCAAAAGATTTATCTTTTGTGGCGTTTGTCAATCGAGTATCACGAGGGTTGCCAAGGGCGGGTTCTTTGGAGGTTCTCTTGAAACGCGATTGCTTATACTCGTGTTTATTTGTTGCTAAACTCTTGCTAGTTTAAAGGTGAATATCACACCAATCCATTACTTGTTTCAAAGATCGGGAAAACACACGAGTCTTGTTATCGTAATTGAATAGAGGGTGCGATTGTTTAATCGTGTTTGCTATTTATTCGTATCGAGATTCACGTCATTTGGTATCAGAGCTCAAGGTTTTTGATTCAAGTAAGAGTATCCATTCAATTCTTCGTAGGATTTTCAATACCGATTTTCGTGTAGCGGTTTCTACGGATTTGTTGAAAAAAAAAAAAAAAAAATCGCGATTTACTGTTTATTGCCGGAAAATACTGTTCATCGTCGACACTATTCATCGCCGACACTATTCATCCGAAAGTTACTATTCATCGCCGGAAGTACTGTTGACGGAGGAATTTACTGTTCACGATAGGGTACTGTTTCGTCAAAATTTACTGTTCACGATCGGATACTGTTCACGTCTGGTACTGTTCATCTGCCGTTTTTACTGTTCATCGACGGAACTATTCATCCGACAGGGTACTATTCATTACCGGAGTTACTATTCATTACCGGATTTACTATTCACTCCGGAATTACTGTTCACGGTACTATTTACCCGAAAAAAAAAAAAGAGAGAGAAAAAAATAATAATAATAATTGGGATCGGGTGTTTTTTGGGATTTTAGCACTTATATTTCAGCGTTAAGTTTGTCCTTGTCATTTAGTCGCATTCTAGTCAGTTTTCAAAGTTGCTTATCCTTGTGTGATCTAAGTGAGTCGAATTTCAGGCGTCACAGGATTGATCTCATAAGTTTGATACGTGGAAGCCACGAGACTTAAGCGCCCCTTGAGAATTCTCACTTGAGTGAAAATATTTGAGTGGAGTGAATTTTTCATTGGAGTGATTTGTGAGGTTTTGTGGTGAGGGAAAAAGACGAGTGCGAGTGAATTTTCATTGGAGTGACTAGTGAGAATTTGTGGTGAGGAAACTTTATTCTTTATTGTTTTATACTAACCTTTTTCTTGCAGGTATAATGATTGACGGACGTCAATTTAAAACGATGTTAGGAGGGTTGGATAGAAGGTGGGAGAAGGAGTTTAAGCCTCAACGAAAAAAATATCGGAGGTGTGAAGAAGAGGAGATGTATGATGTGCATATTGATGAGAATAGGCGAGGTAGTAGAGTTGGAGGAGATACGTTGTTGAACATGGATCGTTATAGGAGATTTGATGAGGATAAGGGGTATAGAAGCCGGGAAGGGTATAGACTGAGTGGTACGAAGATGACAATTCCATTTTTCAGTGGGGAAGCCGATCCAAAGGTGTACCTTGAGTGGGAAGAGAGAATGGAGTGTGTATTTGAGAGACGGGAGGATTATACCGAAGCAATGAAGGTAAGACGAGCTTGCAGTGAGTTTACCGACTATGCTAGTACTTGGTGGGATAAGTTAGTACTAGGTAGAAAACGATGTGGGCATGACCCTATAGTTACATGGGATGAGATGAAAATGGTGATGAGGAAGCAGTTTGTTCCAAATCACAATGCTAGGAGGTGCAACTCGAGTGGTAGGCAGGGAATTGACTCGTGGGAGGAGTTCTTGACATCCGCACGAAGGTCGAGTGGAAAGAAGAAGGTCACAACTAGACCGAAGTTGGTTTCGAAGCTTGAATATCAAGGTACATCTAAAATTTCAAAAATTAGTACTTGTGATATTCAATGTGTTTGGTGTCTAGAGTTTGGACATCATATTAGCCAATGTCCAATTGAGGATATGAAGGTAGTGGATTCCACTTCCAACCTTGAAGCCAAACCTGTGGATGATTTGAATGTTGAGGTTGATACTTCAATTGTGTCTCATGCGAGTATTGAGTGTTGTGCTGTGGAGGGTGAGTTATTAGATGAAGTGCAAGTTGTTTCTTTTGCTCCGCTGTCTACGAATGTCATTTGTATTGATGAATCAATTTGTTATGAGTTGAGAGAAAAAGAATTTAAAATGGCCGAAAGAATGAGTGATCAAAAGAGTGAGATGGCCATAGAAAGAAAAGAAAAAGAAAATGCAAAAGAGGCCAAAGAAAAAGAAAAGAAAAATGAACTAAAGGCCCAAGGGAGGGAAAAGAGTGAGGATGAGAGTTGTTTAATTTTGCATAAACCTCTTCATGTATCTTTGTACAAATTGGTTTATATATCTAGTGATGATATAGCCGGTTCAATCCCGAGCAATATTAATTCTTCTTTGCAGGACTTTGGCGCCTCGAGATGAGGAGGCAAGTGAGTGGCGAGGATGGATGGGTTCAATGGGTTGATCCACATATCAATCAAAGAGAGGTAAAAGTAGTTGTTAATGCAACAACTATGAGGTATGAGCTACTTTTCCCTATTAATTATGTAAGTTTTAGTTTGTATGGGTTTGATATTAGTGAGGAACCACATGCTTTAAGTTTAGATATTATTGATGGTGATCCTTCACAATTCGTTAAATTGATGAGCCTTTGTTATAACAATGAATTGTATGCATTGTGTTCAAACCTTTGTGATGAGTTGAATGTTTACATGGGTAGTACATTTAGTGTGTCCTATTTGCATGATTCATATTTGCTTGATGATGGCGTAGGAAAGAGCATGAATGAATATAAGAATTTTTATGTCCATAATGAATACAATTTTAAGGAGAATAAATTCTTCATTCTATGTTCATTGCATGAGTTATGTGCTAGTTATGCATGTTGTTGTGATTTTGTCATTGACATAATGCATGAATTTCTATGTTGGTTACATATGAAGAGGTATATCGAATGTTGTGGTGACGAGGGTCTTGCATGTATGAAGATAGCAACTAGGCTAGGGTTTTGTGACATGCATGACTTAATTCTTATTCCTAGTGAATTATGGTCATACACATGTATGTCTTGGCTTAAGAAGGGGAGGAATTAATTTTTGTATACTTTGGATCCTAAGTGCTCATTGTTACTTGTTTGATGGCGACGTTGTGAGTTTTAGACTTTGGAGGCATACATAAGCGCTCAAGAGCACCTAAAACTTGAGTTTAAAGGAACTGATAATTTTTCTTTTACTACTTGTTCGGTTGGATGTAGGCAAGATTTGGGACAAATTTTTTAAGAAGGGTTGATTGACTGGGGATTTCTTTTTGATAAGAAGGGGAGGGACCGTTGCTGTGGATAGATTTCTAAAGCAATTTATAGCTTTATAAACATTGATTTTGAAACATTGAACCGAGTTCTTGCACGGTACGCTAGCACTGATAAACATAAAATTGTACATTAATTAAATGTTTTATAATATAATATATAGTTTTTGTTTTATTAAATTTTTAAATATTATATGTTTTATAATAAATTGTATAAAATATAAGTTGTTGTGTAATTATAAGTTTTTACTATTTTTACAGGTTCGATAAAACAAGAATAACCTTGGCGTTGCAAATGGGATTAAGATGATTCTTGGACCTGTAGAAAGTTGATGTTAATATCTACAATATTGGTGGCAAGTATGAGATAAAAATCCTCTCACAATTGGGATCAAATTAAGCAACAATTAAAGTTACCGAAGGAGTGGCAGTTTTACCATGCTCTAGTATTTTGACCATATCTCTCAAACTACTTGGTCAAATATTCTGAAAAAAATACCACAACTAGACAACTCAATTATCCACATGTTTCATTTTATGTGAAGAAGAAAATTCGGAGAAGATGCTTGTCAAAAGTGATGTGCAATATAATATTAATTTCTTGGAACACCAATGAAGACTTATGTGTAAAAAATAATATTTTATTTGTGATTGTCTCCCCAAATTTGGCTATAAATAGGGGTGCATTGTAATGTATTGAGATATCCCTCATTCTATGAACAAATCTTTGAGTTCATAATATTTCTCTCTATATTTTTCTTTTATTTCTTCATTTAAATATAATTAGCATGTTAATTTCATATTCAAAGTTTTACACTTTGAATAATGAATAGCTAACTTCCTAAAGTTGAGATGATAAGGTGAAGCTCTTGGCATGATAATAAGGTTATTATAAGGTAAGAATCTATGTTTTATATTATTTAATCATTATTTATTGTTTATGTTATATTTATTTCTTTAAGCATTTTTATACCCTACTTATAAGTGGGAGTTTTGATTTATTGTTGCTATATGTTACACTAAATTCTTGGAACCATTTAAATGTTAGTTTGGTATTACCAACCATTTAAAATGGATGCCTTGAGTTATTATATATAAATATATTATAATATTAAATTCTTGGAACCATTTAAATGTTAGTTTGGTTTTACCAACCATTTAACTTGGATTCCTTGATTTATTATATATGAATATATTATAGTATTAATTTATTGGTACCATTTAAATGTTTGTTTGGTTTTACCAACCATTTAAAGTGGGAACCTTGATTTAGTGTTTACAAATATATATAGCACAATAAATACTTGACCACATTTATAAGTTTTGGTATATATTATGTACTTATAAGATTATAATTTATAACATAATATAAATATGATTATTTAATATATTGGAACCATTTTATTAAGTGGATTTCAATATTTTTCGTTAATGTTAACTTTATTAAAATACCAAGAGTGGATCCTTTAATCTCAACTACTTAAATTTAAATTTGAACAATTAAAATTTACCCATTAAAGATTCAATTAAAATTAAAAAGAAACAAAAACAAAAACAAAAAGACATTGTAGTGGACTTGTAATTACCTTAGCTTCCCTGTGGATACGATATTCGGACTCACCGAATTATACTACTTGTGGACAACCTGCTCTTGGGAGTGCAACAATCAAAGTCGCAACAAGTTTTTGGCGCCGTTGCCGGGGAAGTATAATTTAATTTCAAGTCTATTTAATATTGTTTAAAGTTTATTTTTCTTTTTATTGCTTTTGTGTGTTTTTTTTTTCTTTTTGTTTTGCATTTGCATGAGCATTTGGTCACGTACACTTAGTGGTCGACTCATTCGAAATAACCCTTTATTTTTACAAAACATGGCGGAAGAACCCATCCAAGAAAATGAAGATGAAATTCAATCTCAACATGATCATGATAGACGAAGAACACTTAGAGATCACATGAATCCTACACGTACTAGTGCACCTTCATGTCTAGTTTTTCCCCCTGATGCATCTCATTTCAATTTTAAGCCTGGTATTATCCAACTTTTACCCAACTTTCATGGCTTAGATTCTGAAAATCCATACATGCATTTACGAGAGTTTGAAGAAGTGTGCAACACATATAATGATCTAAATTGTAGCATGAACACCATTCGCCTTAAGCTTTTTCCTTTTTCTTTAAAAGATAAAGCTAAAACTTGGCTACAAAATCTTAGATCGGGATCCATTCGAACTTGGGATGAATTGCAACAACAATTTTTGAAAAAGTTTTTTCCATCTCATAGAACAAATTCTTTCAAAAGGCAAATCATCACTTTCACTCAAAAACAAGGAGAAACTTTTTATCAGTGTTGGGATAGATACAAAGAATTGCTTAATCTTTGTCCACATCATGGTTTTGAAATTTGGAGAGTTGTTTCTCAATTTTATGAAGGCTTAACACCTAAAGATAGGCAAATGGTTGAATTTATGTGTAATGGAACATTTGAAGATAAAGATCCGAACGAGGCAATTGAGTATCTCGATTCATTAGCTGAAAATGCTCAAAATTGGGACACTATAGGTACAATCGAACCATCAAACAAGATTCAATCTCCTACATCTGGTGGAGGTATGTACACTCTCAAAGATGAACATGATCTTCAAGCTAGATTTACCTCTTTGGCAAGAAAAGTTGAGGCACTTGAATTGAAAAAGAATGGTCAATTAAAATCTGTTCAAGAAATTGTGTGTCACATCTGTGATACAAGTGATCATTTTACAAAAGATTGTCCCACTTTGCCCTCTTTTAAAGAATGTCTCCATGAGCAAGCCAATGTTTTGAACAATTTCAAAAGGCCAAATTTTGAACCATTTTCTCAAAATTACAATCCAGGTTGGCGAAATCATCCAAATTTTAGTTGGAGGAATGATAATGCTGCACAATTTCCGCAACCACATTTTCAAAATCAACAAAATTTTCAAAATTATGCACCTTATGTTCCTCCGCCGAAAAGAAATTTGGAAGATACATTGAATTCTTTCATTGCAAAGCAAGAGTCTATCAATACTCAAACTGCTCAAACCATGACAGACTTGAAAGATACTCTTGCTAAATTTGCATCTGCACTTAATGTTCATGAAAAAGGTAAATTTCCTTCACAACCTCTGCCTAATCCCAAGGATCATCATACACAAATTGGAACTTCTGGAACTCAACCGATGGATCAGGTAAAATCTGTTATTACCCTTCGAAGTGGTAAGGTTGTGGAAAAATCCATTCTTGAACCTTGTGAAGATGATGATAAATCAACTCCAAAGGGTAAGGAAGTGGAACCCATAACTTGCGAAGAGGAGGTTCAACAGACAATGTCACCACCATTCCCTCATGCATTGAAAAATACAAAAAAATCAAATTTGAATTCTGATATATATGATATTTTTAAACAAGTAAAAGTTAATATTCCTTTATTAGATGCAATAAAACAGGTACCATCATATGCCAAATTTTTGAAAGACTTGTGCACTGTGAAAAGAAAATTGAATGTGAAAAAGAAAGCATTTTTAGCCGAACAAGTAAGTGCAATCATTCAAAATAATAATTCTTTGAAATACAAAGACCCTGGTTGTCCTACTATTTCGTGTATTATTGGAGAACGAAAGATTAAAAAAGCCTTGCTTGACCTTGGAGCTAGTGTGAATTTACTTCCATATTCAGTTTATCAAGAACTCAATCTAGGCGAGCTAAAACCTACTTCGGTAACACTTTTACTTGCTGATAGATCTGTTAAAGTGCCAAGAGGTATGGTAGAAGACGTGTTGGTCCAAGTTGATAACTTTGTATATCCTGTCGATTTCATAGTTTTAGATACACAACCTATTGAAGCTTGTAATGCAATTCCTGTAATTTTAGGTCGTCCATTTTTAGCAACTTCTAATGCTCTTATAAATTGCAGGAATGGAATAATGAAGTTGTCATTTGGTAACATGACCTTGGAGCTCAATGTTTTTAATCTTTGTAAGCAACCACATGACAAAGGAGATGAAAGTGAAGATGAAAATCTTATTGAAACTCTTGTGGAAGAAAACATTCAAGAAGGGAGTACTCGTGATCAATTAGATATTTGTTCAATTGAAACTGTTAAAGAAAATATTGAAATTGATCTTGACGATTTTTTCAGGCATCACTCGTTACCAGGATCAGAGAAAGAATTTGATGAAAAATATGAGAACAAAGACGAACCACCAGTATTGGAGTTAAAACCCTTGCCAGAAGAATTGAAGTATGCATTTCTTGGAGAAGATGAAACATATCCGGTGGTAATTTCTTCCAAACTCTCAAGTAATCAAGAAGGTAAATTAGTTGATATGCTTAAAAGACATAAAAATGCAATTGGTTGGACACTAAAAGATCTTAAGGGCATTAATCCACTAATTTGCACACACAAAATTCACTTAGAAGAAAATGCAAAAACATCTCAACAACCACAAAGGAGATTAAATCCACACATGAAAGATGTTGTGAAAACTGAAGTTCTCAAACTACTTGATGTTGGAATTATCTACCCTATTTCTGATAGTAAGTGGGTAAGCCCAACACAAGTAGTTCCAAAAAAATCTGGCATCACAGTGATAAAAAATGAAAAAGGTGAATTGTTAACAAGTCGAGTCCCATCTAGTTGGCGGATGTGTATTGATTATAGAAAATTAAATGACGCCACTAGAAAAGATCATTTTCCATTACCATTTTTGGATCAAATTTTAGAAAGAGTAGCAGGTCATCCCTACTACTGTTTTCTTGACGGATATTCAGGCTATTATCAAATTCCCATTGCACTCGAAGATCAAGAAAAAACTACATTCACATGTCCTTTTGGAACATTTGCATTCAGAAGGATGCCATTTGGTTTATGCAATGCCCCAGCAACATTTCAAAGATGTATGCTAAGCATTTTCTGCGACATGGTTGAAAATTGTTTGGAAATTTTTATGGATGATTTAACTGTTTTTGGGAATACATTTGATAATTGTCTTGAAAATTTGGAAAAAGTTTTAAAAAGATGCGAGGAAAAAGGTCTTATTTTAAATTGGGAAAAATGTCATTACATGATTACTTCTGGAATTGTTTTGGGACATGTCGTGTCATCTCATGGAATTGAAGTCGATAAAGCAAAAGTTGATGTCATTGCCAATTTACCCCCTCCAAAAACCATTAAAGAAATTCGCTCATTTTTGGGACATGCTGGATTTTATAGGAGGTTTATAAAGGACTTTAGTTTAATCTCTAAACCCATTTGTAACCTCTTAACAAAAGACAGTGCATTTGAGTGGACTCAAGAATGTCAAAATGCTTTTGATAAAATCATTCGACATTTAACATCAGCTCCTATCATGCAACCTCCTGATTGGTCTTTACCATTTGAAATCATGTGCGATGCGAGTGATTATGCAGTCGGTGCAGTATTGGGTCAAAGAAGAAACGGTAAGCCTTATGTGATATATTATGCAAGTAGAACTTTAAACAATGCTCAAATGAATTACTCCACAACTGAAAAAGAGCTACTTGCTGTAATATTTGCATTAGATAAATTTCGTTCTTATTTGATTGGATCAACAACTATCGTGTTTACTGATCATTCTGCTATTAGATATTTGTTGACCAAACAGGATGCAAAGCCACGACTGATACGATGGATTTTGTTGCTCCAAGAATTTGACATTGTAATCAAAGATAAAAAAGGAACCGAGAATGTCGTAGCCGATCATTTATCGAGACTAGTAACAGGATCATCTTTTGAAATGACACCAATTAACGATAATTTTCCTGATGAACATCTATTTTCAGTTACTACTACACCTTGGTTTGCTAACATAGTAAATTTTCTTGTGACAGGAAAAATGCCACCGCAATGGAGTTCCCAAGATAAAAGAAAATTTTTGAATGAGGTAAAAAACTTTTATTGGGATGATCCGTATCTGTTCAAGTATTGTCCGGATCAAATTTTTCGACGTTGCATACCCGACAATGAGGTAAGTAGTGTCATTAAATTTTGTCATTCAGAAGCATGCGGGGGACATTTTTCTTCAAAGAAAACAGCTGCAAAAATCTTGCAGTGTGGATTTTATTGGCCCACTTTGTTTAAAGACACCCACGAAATCTGCAAGATCTGTGAAAATTGTCAAAAATTGGGTGCGATTTCAAAAAGAAACATGATGCCTTTGAATCCTATCATTGAAATTGAAATATTTGATTGTTGGGGAATAGATTTTATGGGACCTTTTCCACCGTCGTTTGGATACTTGTATATTTTAGTTGCAGTTGATTATGTTTCCAAATGGATAGAGGCAATTCCATGTCGAACAAATGATCATAAAATCGTCATCAAATTTTTGAAAGAAAATATTTTTAGTAGATTCGGAATTCCTCGAGCTATGATAAGTGATGGGGGAACTCACTTTGTTAATAAACCATTTGCTTCATTAATGAAAAAATATGGTATTACTCACAAAGTAACAACTCCTTATCATCCTCAAACAAATGGACAAGTTGAATTAGCTAATAGGGAGATAAAGCAAATTTTGGAAAAAACTGTTAACTCAAATAGAAAAGACTGGTCTCTGCGACTTAATGATGCACTGTGGGCATATCGAACAGCTTTTAAAACATCATTGAATATGTCTCCCTATAGGTTGGTTTATGGAAAACATTGTCATTTGCCTGTGGAATTGGAACATAAAGCTTATTGGGCGATAAAAACTTTAAATTCAAGCATGGATGATGCCAACAAATTGCGTAAATTGCAACTTAATGAACTTGATGAACTCAGAAATGATGCGTATGAGAATTCAAGGATTTATAAAGCAAAAATCAAATCATTTCATGATAAAACAATTCTTAGAAAATCTTTTGAGATTGGTAAAAAAGTTTTGCTTTATAATTCTCGACTTCACATATTCCCAGGAAAATTACGATCAAGATGGACAGGCCCATATGTTATAAAGCATGTGTATCCTTATGGAGCTGTGGATATTGAAAATCCTAAAAATGGTGATGTTTTTAAAGTGAATGGACAAAGGCTTAAACCATTTTTGGAAAATGAAATCTTTCAAGAAGAGTTTATTTCCCTTTCTGATCCTTGATTTTTTTTTTTGTGTTGCATTTGATTATTGTTTGTTTTTATTTCAGGTTTTCTTAATCTTTTTATTTTCCCGGTTAAATGGCGGATAACGGTACTCCGTGACTCTCATAGTCGGTTAAATCAGTTTCCCACAATTGCTGATACAAAAATTTAAAAAAAAAAAAATCATTTCTTTTCTTTTCAAAATGGATGAAATTCTCTCAAAAATTTGTAAACATTTTCCCTCTGTTTCTGAAAATGTTCTAAGAAAAATTTATGCAGGAAGGTGTGAAAGATTGAGATTACTAATGCAAAAAGGAATTCCAGAAGTTATTCGTCTTGTAATAGAAGCTAAGGTCCGATTAGGAGGAGAAGTTCCACAATCATTGCTTATTCGGTATTTGCCTGGATTAGGAAAAAGCACTTATGCGAAAAAACGAAGGGCCAAAAGTTTAGGGGTTTGTCATAAGTGTGCAAGATGGACTTGTGACAAACGATGCAGATCTTTGGGATGTGTTTCCAATAACAGAGAAGATAAAATTGATTTCATTAAGAATGGGCTGAGTAAGGAGTCTTTAGATAACATCTTATTGACTCTTGAGACGCATTCTAGTGGACATGTGCATATTGAACTTCTCCGTTTATGGAAACAATTTCAAGATGAGCGTCATAGTCTTGGGAATCTGACTAAAAAAGACCATGTTTGCCAATTTATAAGAAAATTGGATGGGAAGCATATCCTCGACTCATAGAAGGCGTTGAAGCCGTTTCTGGACGTAAAACCAGAGGAAAATTGTGAGCCACAATCACACTACTGTTTATAAGCATGTGTGTCATTATTTTTTTACTATTTATTCTGTTTACAGCTGTGACCCATAGTTTTGTCATGATAACATATTACCCCTATAAAATCTCTCATCTTTCTTTCTACTTTCGCAGAAAAAAAAAAAAGAAAGTAAAAACATGACTGGATCCTCTGCACAAACATTGAAAAATATTTGTGTATTTTGTGGGTCGAGTCCTGGAAAAAATGAAGTGTTTGTAGAAGCAGCGAATAATCTTGGAAAGATATTGGCTGAGAGAAAAATTCACTTGGTATATGGGGGAGGTAATATTGGGTTAATGGGATCTGTTTCAACATCTGCTCATCTTGGAGGTAGTCAGGTATTGGGTATTATTCCTATAGCTTTAGCTGAAGGAAATATTACAGGTGTTACGATTGGGGAGGAATTAAAAGTTTCTTCTATGTATGAAAGAATCACTCAAATGATTGAAAATTCTGATGCTTTTATCGCACTACCAGGTGGTTTTGGTACATTAGAAGAAATTTTTCACACTGTTTCTTGGGCACAACTTAATATCCATAATAAACCCGTGGGCTTGTTGAATATCAATAATTATTATGACAGTTTGTTGACATTTCTTGATAAAGCTGTGGAACAGAATTTCATTTCAGAAAATTCACGACGGATGCTCATCTGTGCTTCGACTGCCGATCAATTAATTGATGATTTGGAAGCTTTTGTTCATAAGCCTGATCCGATGATAACAAAGATCAATTGGTCGCAATCAAGCAGTAAGAAAAGGAAGTTGGATCATTGATTCAAAAGTCGTGGATTGGTTTGCGTTTGTTTCAGTTTGTTATCTTCAATAAAGTTCCAGGTGATATCTCTTTTATTATGTACTCTTTATTAATAGCTATTTTGACATTAGGGACAATGTCATATTCTGATTGGGGGGAGAACACATATAAAAAAAAAAAAAAACAAATTTAAAAAAAAATTAAATATTATTTTAAAATAAAACCATGTTTATTGTTTGTACCTTAGTAATTTTTTGCAAAAATGTCATACATTACATATTTGAAAGATTTAAATTAGAACATGCATTAATCTATTTAAGAATGTTTAAATTTTATTTGAAAAAAGGTCATTTTTAATATTCTGATCAATATAAAAATATGATTTATGAAATCTTTTTGAGTGATTAACCATTGTGATAAAATTAGGTAGTAAAGTATATGGCCCAAGATATACCTTATAAGAGTGCCTAAAATTTTTGAACTCACACATATTTTGTGAGTGAGTGGAGAGGACTGAGAAAACAGCTTTCGAGCCTTTATTGATCATGAGAGAGACTATCTATTGTTTAGATCTTGAGTTCTTATTTTGAAAAAAAAAATATATATTTCCTGAAAAAAAAAAAGAAAAAAAAAGAAAAATACAAAAAGAAAGATGTTGAAGATCTATGTAATTTTTAAGTTATATGCTGCGACCCATTTTTCTCTCATAAGAATAAAAAAATAAAAAAAAAATAAAAAAAGAAAGAGAGAAATACATTGTACAAATTAAATAAATATGTGGTCAAAAAGCATAAACTTAGTCTGATTCCATGATGTAAAAAAAAAAAAAAATCAGGAAAAAAAAATATAATAAGAACAACTGGATTTTAAATCAATTGATTTTCTATCTTTTGATTAGTTTGGCTCGTTTGTCTGTCTGCATTCTGTAAACCATTTTTCTGAGCATTTATCTGTATTCCAACTCCATGAGAGAAATCGTTGCCATAAATTGAAACATTTATTAACCTGTGAGGATATGGAGTTGAGACTCTTACTAGGAATTTCTGAAGGCCGTGTACATTTAACTACCTAAAATAAGCTTTGAATTAATCATCTCAAATTATTTCATAAATTATAATTATGATGATCTTGATATAACTTTGACAGTTTTCAAATTTTATTTAAACACTTAGATAGTTCTGATTACATTTCTATTTAAATTAATCAATATGTTTTGTATTGCTATTAACGCTTAAATTGCTAGGGACTAGCAATAAGCTGGTTGGGAGGTGTGATAAACATAAAAATTGTACATTAATTAAATGTTTTATAATATAAATATATAGTTTTTGTTTTATTAAATTTTTAAATATTATATGTTTTATAATAAATTGTATAAAATATAAGTTGTTGTGTAATTATAAGTTTTTACTATTTTTACAGGTTCGATAAAACAAGAATAACCTTGGCGTTGCAAATGGGATTAAGATGATTCTTGGACCTGTAGAAAGTTGATGTTAATATCTACAATATTGGTGGCAAGCATGAGATAAAAATCCTCTCACAATTGGGATCAAATTAAGCAACAATTAAAGTTACCGAAGGAGTGGCAGTTTTACCATGCTCTAGTATTTTGACCATATCTCTCAAACTACTTGGTCAAATATTCTGAAAAAAATACCACAACTAGACAACTCAATTATCCACATGTTTCATTTTATGTGAAGAAGAAAATTCGGAGAAGATGCTTGTCAAAAGTGATGTGCAATATAATATTAATTTCTTGGAACACCAATGAAGACTTATGTGTAAAAAAT
The DNA here is from genome assembly GCF_022965805.1 of Primulina eburnea. Lineage (NCBI taxonomy): Eukaryota > Viridiplantae > Streptophyta > Magnoliopsida > Lamiales > Gesneriaceae > Primulina > Primulina eburnea. Next base: position 32,159 of record NW_027331264.1, read on the forward strand.
AATATTTTATTTGTGATTGTCTCCCCAAATTTGGCTATAAATAGGGGTGCATTGTAATGTATTGAGATATCCCTCATTCTATGAACAAATCTTTGAGTTCATAATATTAATCTCTATATTTTTCTTTTATTTCTTCATTTAAATATAATTAGCATGTTAATTTCATATTCAAAGTTTTACACTTTGAATAATGAATAGCTAACTTCCTAAAGTTGAGATGATAAGGTGAAGCTCTTGGCATGATAATAAGGTTATTATAAGGTAAGAATCTATGTTTTATATTATTTAATCATTATTTATTGTTTATGTTATATTTATTTCTTTAAGCATTTTTATACCCTACTTATAAGTGGGAGTTTTGATTTATTGTTGCTATATGTTACACTAAATTCTTGGAACCATTTAAATGTTAGTTTGGTATTACCAACCATTTAAAATGGATGCCTTGAGTTATTATATATAAATATATTATAATATTAAATTCTTGGAACCATTTAAATGTTAGTTTGGTTTTACCAACCATTTAACTTGGATTCCTTGATTTATTATATATGAATATATTATAGTATTAATTTATTGGTACCATTTAAATGTTTGTTTGGTTTTACCAACCATTTAAAGTGGGAACCTTGATTTAGTGTTTACAAATATATATAGCACAATAAATACTTGACCACATTTATAAGTTTTGGTATATATTATGTACTTATAAGATTATAATTTATAACATAATATAAATATGATTATTTAATATATTGGAACCATTTTATTAAGTGGATTTCAATATTTTTCGTTAATGTTAACTTTATTAAAATACCAAGAGTGGATCCTTTAATCTCAACTACTTAAATTTAAATTTGAACAATTAAAATTTACCCATTAAAGATTCAATTAAAATTAAAAAGAAACAAAAACAAAAATAAAAAGACATTGTAGTGGACTTGTAATTACCTTAGCTTCCCTGTGGATACGATATTCGGACTCACCGAATTATACTACTTGTGGACAACCTGCTCTTGGGAGTGCAACAATCAAAGTCGCAACAAGCACGGACCAGTACACGGGGTCCGTGTCCATTACATTTGAGGAAGAGAAACCCGAGTCTACACGGACCCGAGCACGGACCTGTGCACGGGGTCCGTGTCCATTGTTTTCCGGAGAGTAATTTTACAGAGCCTACACGGACCCTCACCCGGAGGCCTACACGGGGTCCGTGCCCTTTAGTTTTGACGAAGAGTTATTTTCCTAAATAAGAGTTTTATTTATTTTGGTAACTAGATTTCATATCTTTTTGATTTGTAGTCAATATATAGACGAATTTTATTGATTGTAAACACAACATTGATTATTATTCATCTTTTATGATATTGAGAATTCTCTCAACACAAGCTTAAGTTTCGTTATAACTTTTGCGTTGTATCAAATCAAACTTATCAAAAGATTTATCTTTTGTGGCGTTTGTCAATCGAGTATCACGAGGGTTGCCAAGGGCGGGTTCTTTGGAGGTTCTCTTGAAACGCGATTGCTTATACTCGTGTTTATTTGTTGCTAAACTCTTGCTAGTTTAGAGGTGAATATCACACCAATCCATTACTTGTTTCAAAGATCGGGAAAACACACGAGTCTTGTTATCGTAATTGAATAGAGGGTGCGATTGTTTAATCGTGTTTGCTATTTATTCGTATCGAGATTCACGTCACTTTATTTTGAGGTTGCCTAGGACTAAGAAGGGGAGGGATTCTATTTTCGTTGTTGTGGTGAGATTCTCTAAGATGGCACATTTTATAGCTTGTCATAAAATCGATGATGCTTCAAACATTGCGGATTTGTTCTTTAGAGAAGTAGGTAGGTTGCATGGCATGCCTAGGACTATTGTTTCTGGTCGCGATGTTAAATTCTTGAGTTACTTTTGGAATACTTTATGGTCTAAACTTGGCACAAAATTGTTGTTTTCTACTACTTCTCCTCCTCAAACTGATGGACAAACTGAAGTTGTCAATAGCACTTTGGGAACACTTTTGCGTGCTATTCTTAAAAAAAACTTGGATTGACATTTCTATGGACTTTATTTTGGGGTGCCTAGGACTAAGAAGGGGATGGATTCTATTTTCGTTGTTGTGGATAGATTCTCTAAGATAGCACATTTTTTAGCTTGTCATAAAATCGATGATGCTTCAAACATCGCGGATTTGTTCTTTAGAGAAGTCGTTAGGTTGCATGGCATGCCTAGGACTATTGTTTCTGGTCGCGATGTTAAATTCTTGAGTTACTTTTGGAAGACTTTATGGGATAAACTTGGCACAAAATTGCTGTTTTCTACTACTTGTCATCCTCAAACGGTGGACAAACTGAAGTTGTCAATAGCACTTTGGGAACACTTTTGCGCGCTATTCTTAAAAAGAACTTGTATTGACATTTCTATGGACTTTATTTTGGGGTTTCCTAGGACTAAGAAGGGGAGGGATTCTATTTTCGTTGTTGTGGATAGATTCTCTAAGATGGCGCATTTTGTAGCTTGTCATAAAACCGATGATGCTTCAAACATTGCGGATTAGTTCTTTAGAGAAGTCGGAAGGTTGCATGGCATGCCTAGGACTATTGTTTCTGGTCGCGATGTTAAATTCTTGAGTTTCTTTTGGAAGACTTTATGGGCTAAACTTGGCACAAAATTGTTGTTTTCTACTACTTGTCATCCTCAAACGGATGGACAAACTGAAGTTGTCAATAGCACTTTGGAAACACTTTTGCGTGCTATTCTTAAAAAGAACTTGGATTGACATTTCTATGGACTTTATTTTGGGGTTGCCTAGTGTAATGCCCGAGGAATTTATCTCGTTAATTCGAAATGAGTTAGCGATGATTATTATAATCTATTGGTGATAATCGATTTGATTATAGACGAAACAGATCGGACCGGAAAAGACGAGAAAATACATCAAATAATCAGAAGGGCCGAAGCCATGGCGCACATGCGCGAAGAAATGCGCGCATATGCGCGACATGTCCAGAAGGTTCGGCGCATATGCGTGACGTAGATGGCGCACATGCGCGGGAGGGACAGTAGGCTTGGCGCATATGCGCGAGAAAAGTGGCGCATATGCGCGAGGGGCATGGTGCGTGACCAGTAGGTCTCGCGCATATGCGCGACTTGAGTTCGCGCATATGCGCGAGGAGTGCAGAAGCCGGACAATGCTTCCGGCGCATATGCGCGGGCATCGAGCGCGCATATGCGCCAGTCATGCAAAACGTAAGCTTGCCATTTGGCTTATTGCATGTTCGAGATGTATATATATATATATACATATAAACGTTAATCAGCAGAAGAAAATCGAGGATTGAAGGGAAAGCTTACTTCTTAATTTTGAAACTTGATTTACGAGCGAACCGTCTATCTGAATTAAAATCCGACTTCGGTACTGTGTTCCTATCAACGCAGGATACAACTGGACGTAAGTTTTGTTACGTTTTGACATGTCTTGAAATTATGATGTTGTTAGAATTGAATACACGTCATATATGTTGTTCTTGACATGTTAGACAGCGTAGAATCGAAGTCAGATTAAGAAACGGACTGAATATGAAATTGTTATGATTTTCGGAGTAGTTTTGGAGCCGATTTGATATCAGAATTGAGTTGTTATTGATTATGAGATATTAGAATTGATATCTGACTGATATGATAGTGCTGGTTATATTGAGATTATGCCGTTATGTTGTTGAAACAAAATTTGATTAAATTCTGATTATATCCAGTATTGATTGGGTAATGTATTGATACCGTACCCTCGATATTGTTATTGTCAGACTGAGTATTAACAGGCTTGGGGTTCGAGACGTCGACAGAGTCAGAATATCAGAAAGAAATGTATAAATTAATGTTGAGTTGGGATTGCACAACTCGAGGAAGGTTTGACTCGAGTTTCCCTAAATCACATACTTAGTTATTACATTGATTCTTGTAATTGATGAGATTGATGTTTGTTGTCTATTGATTATAGCCACTGCATGTAAGGACTGCTGATTCGCTAGTCATTGATTGATTTGCTTAGATACTGACTGTATGTATTGATTTCTGAGTCGTTGAGTCATAGGCTGATTCGCCTAGTCACCGGCTGATTCGTCGGGTTATTGACTGATTCGTCTAAACTTAAGCTGATTCGCTTAATTACAGGCTGAGTTGTCTGATTTTTGGCTGATTCGCCTAATTACTGGCTGATTCGTCAGGTTATTGACTGAGTCGTCAATTCTGCGGCTGATTCGTCCAGACACTGGAGATATTAATTATATCGATGCCGTTTAGGGATTGATTCATTCCTATCGACTGAGATTCGATATAATTACCTATATCCAGACATCGGGATCCCTAGGTTAGAGTTGAGTCGAGTCTGAGACGACGCGTTGTTTGAGTTGAGTTTGAGTCTGAGTGTGAGTCCTGGCTTGATATTGATTTATATTATTTGATGTTGATTATGTTCCTGATGATGGTACATGTTTAGAATCAGAGTTATTCTTGATATTGCTTCATGTTCTGATTTGATACATGTTATGATTATTGCTTATATGCTTTTATATATGTTTTTATATGATTGCACGTTTACATTGTTTATACTGGGATATTTATATCTCACCGGAGTATCCGGATGTTGTCTTGTTTGTATGTGTGCATGACAACAGGTGGGGCTGGATCAGGGTCAAGAAGAGGATGAGAGAAGATTAGATAGCGTGGAGATCCGGGCTTCGAAGCAACATAGGATTCAGCACTGATATGTAGTTGAACCTAGTTGAATTCTTGTAGATAACGCAAGAGTTGTATGTTCATGTTTAATATGTAATTTGAGTAAATTACATTACGTTTCCGCTGTGTATTTTAAAAAAAAAAATTTAGACCCTGTTTTATAATTGATTAATTAGTCCCAAACATGATTAAGAACTTGATTAGCGTCCGGGTCCCCACACCTAGGACTAAGAAGGGGAGGGATTCTATTTTCGTTGTTGTGGTGAGATTCTCTAAGATGACACATTTTATAGCTTGTCATGAAATCGATGATGCTTCAAACATTGCGGATTTGTTCTTTAGAGAAGTTGGTAGGTTACATGGCATGCCTAGGACTATTGTTTCTGGTCGCGATGTTAAATTCTTGAGTTACTTTTGGAATACTTTATGGTCTAAACTTGGCACAAAATTGTTGTTTTCTACTACTTGTCATCCTCAAACGGATGGACAAACTGAAGTTGTCAATAGAACTTTGGGAACACTTTTGCGTGCTATTCTTAAAAAGAACTTGGATTGACATTTCTATGGACTTTATTTTGGGGTGCCTAGGACTAAGAAGGGGATGGATTCTATTTTCTTTATTGTGGATAGATTCTCTAAGATAGCACATTTTATAGCTTGTCATAAAACCGATGATGCTTCAAACATTGCGGATTTGTTCTTTAGAGAAGTCGGTAGGTTGCATGGCATGCCTAGGACTATTGTTTCTGGTCGCGATGTTAAATTCTTGAATCACTTTTGGAATACTTTATGGGCTAAACTTGGCACAAAATTGTTGTTTTCTACTACTTGTCATCCTCAAACGGATGGACAAACTGAAGTTGTCAATAGAACTTTGGGAACACTTTTGCGTGCTATTCTTAAAAAGAACTTGGATTGACATTTCTATGGACTTTATTTTGGGGTTGCATAGGACTAAGAAGGGGAGGGATTCTATTTTCGTTGTTGTGGATAGATTTTCTAAGATGGCACATTTTATAGCTTGTCATAAAACCGATTATGCTTCAAACATTGCGGATTTGTTCTTTAGAGAAGTCGGTAGGTTGCATGGCATGCCTAGGACTATTGTTTCTGGTCGCGATGTTAAATTCTTGAGTTACTTTTGGAATACTTTATGGGCTAAACTTGGCACAAAATTGTTGTTTTCTACTACTTGCCATCCTCAAACGGATGGACAAACTGAAGTTGTCAATAGAACTTTGGGAACACTTTTGCGTGCTATTCTTAAAAAGAACTTGGATTGACATTTCTATGGACTTTATTTTGGGGTTGCATAGGACTAAGAAGGGGAGGGATTCTATTTTCGTTGTTGTGGATAGATTTTCTAAGATGGCACATTTTATAGCTTGTCATAAAACCGATTATGCTTCAAACATTGCGGATTTGTTCTTTAGAGAAGTCGGTAGGTTGCATGGCATGCCTAGGACTATTGTTTCTGGTCGCGATGTTAAATTCTTGAGTTACTTTTGGAATACTTTATGGGCTAAACTTGGCACAAAATTGTTGTTTTCTACTACTTGTCATCCTCAAATGGATGGACAAACTGAAGTTGTCAATAGCACTTTGGGAACACTTTTGCGTGCTATTCTTAAAAAGAACTTGGATTGACATTTCTATGGACTTTATTTTGGGGTTGCCTAGGAGTAAGAAGGGGATTGATTCTATTTTTGTTGTTGTGGATAGATTCTCTAAGATGGCACATTTTATAGCTTGTCATAAAACTGATGATGCTTCAAACATTGCGGATTAGTTCTTTAGAGAAGTCGGAAGGTTGCATGGCATGCCTAGGACTATTGTTTCTGGTCGCGATGTTAAATTCTTGAGTTTCTTTTGGAAGACTTTATGGGCTAAACTTGGCACAAAATTGTTGTTTTCTACTACTTGTCATCCTCAAACGGATGGACAAACTGAAGTTGTCAATAGCACTTTGGGAAAACTTTTGCGTGCTATTCTTAAAAAGAACTTGGATTGACATTTCTATGGACTTTATTTTGAGGTTGCCTAGGACTAAGAAGAGGAGGGATTCTATTTTCGTTGTTGTGGTGAGATTCTCTAAGATGGCACATTTTATAGCTTGTCATGAAATCGATGATGCTTCAAACATTGCAGATTTGTTCTTTAGAGAAGTTGGTAGGTTGCATGGCATGCCTAGGACTATTGTTTCTGGTCGCGATGTTAAATTCTTGAGTTACTTTTGGAATACTTTATGGTCTAAACTTGGCACAAAATTGTTGTTTTCTACTACTTGTCATCCTCAAACGGATGGACAAACTGAAGTTGTCAATAGAACTTTGGGAACACTTTTGCGTGCTATTCTTAAAAAGAACTTGGATTGACATTTCTATGGACTTTATTTTGGGGTGCCTAGGATTAAGAAGGGGATGGATTCTATTTTCGTTGTTGTGGATAGATTCTCTAAGATAGCACATTTTATAGCTTGTCATAAAACCGATGATGCTTCAAACATTGCGGATTTGTTCTTTAGAGAAGTCGGTAGGTTGCATGGCATGCCTAGGACTATTGTTTCTGGTCGCGATGTTAAATTCTTGAGTCACTTTTGGAATACTTTATGGGCTAAACTTGGCACAAAATTGTTGTTTTCTACTACTTGTCATCCTCAAACGGATGGACAAACTGAAGTTGTCAATAGAACTTTGGGAACACTTTTGCGTGCTATTCTTAAAAAGAACTTGGATTGACATTTCTATGGACTTTATTTTGGGGTTGCCTAGGACTAAGAAGGGGAGGGATTCTATTTTCGTTGTTGTGGATAGATTTTCTAAGATGGCACATTTTATAGCTTGTCATAAAACCGATTATGCTTCAAACATTGCGGATTTGTTCATTAGAGAAGTCGTTAGGTTGCATGGCATGCCTAGGACTATTGATTCTTGTCGCGATATTAAATTCTTGAGTTACTTTTGGAATACTTTATGGTCTAAACTTGGCACGAAATTGTTGTTTTCTACTACTTCTCATCCTCAAACTGATGGACAAACTGAAGTTGTCAATAGCACTTTGGGAACACTTTTGCTTGCTATTCTTAAAAAGAACTTGGATTGACATTTCTATGGACTTTATTTTGGGGTGCCTAGGACTAAGAAGGGGATGGATTCTATTTTCGTTGTTGTGGATAGATTCTCTAAGATAGCACATTTTATAGCTTGTCATAAAACCGATGATGCTTCAAACATTGCGGATTTGTTCTTTAGAGAAGTCGGTAGGTTGCATGGCACGCCTAGGACTATTGTTTCTGGTCGCGATGTTAAATTCTTGAGTCACTTTTGGAATACTTTATGAGCTAAACTTGGCACAAAATTGTTGTTTTCTACTACTTGTCATCCTCAAACGGATGGACAAACTGAAGTTGTCTATAGAACTTTGGGAACACTTTTGCGTGCTATTCTTAAAAAGAACTTGGATTGACATTTCTATGGACTTTATTTTGGGGTTGCCTAGGACTAAGAAGGGGAGGGATTCTATTTTCGTTGTTGTGGATAGATTTTCTAAGATGACACATTTTATAGCTTGTCATAAAACCGATTATGCTTCAAACATTGCGGATTTGTTCATTGGAGAAGTCGTTATGTTGCATGGCATGCCTAAGACTATTGATTCTGGTCGCGATGTTAAATTTTTGAGTTACTTTTGGAATACTTTATGGTCTAAACTTGGCACGAAATTGTTGTTTTCTACTATTTCTCATCCTCAAACTGATGGACAAACTGAAATTGTCAATAGCACTTTGGGAACACTTTTGCGTGCTATTCTTAAAAAGAACTTGGATTGACATTTCTATGGACTTTATTTTGGGGTGCCTAGGACTAAGAAGGGGATGGATTCTATTTTCGTTGTTGTGGATAGATTCTCTAAGATAGCACATTTTTTAGCTTGTCATAAAACCGATGATGCTTCAAACATTGCGGATTTGTTCTTTAGAGAAGTAGGTAGGTTGCATGGCATGCCTAGGACTATTGTTTCTGGTCGCGATGTTAAATTCTTGAGTCACTTTTGGAATACTTTATGGGCTAAACTTGGCACAAAATTTTTGTTTTCTACTACTTGTCATCCTCAAACGGATGGACAAACTGAAGTTGTCAATAGAACTTGGGGAACACTTGTTAGAGTAGGTGCCCGTCGAGCCAAGTGTTGGCCGAGTGTTCACAATGAAACTCTATGAATAAGCAGTCTTTATTTTAATAATATTTGAAATTATTATTTTGGCAAATCTTTATCTGTATACCCATGCTAGCTGCATAGATAAAGCCCTTGAATATACAAATAGTAGAAAGAATATGAGATGCTCATATGATGAGTATCATGAAACTCATATTTGTAATACTGTATATTCTAAACGGTTCCTAGTCGATTCAGCCGCCACTAAGAAGGATATAGGCCGCTCGAGTTAGAGACTAGTATCTGCGATGTGAGTACCATGTTTCATTGGTAGGGGACATTGTGATGTCCGAACATGCAGATAGGTGCTCCTTGTAGAGTGCACTGAACAACCCTCCATAAAAGGACTTTCCAAGTGGTTCTCACTTATCGAGTGGAAAAGTCCTGGTTTATGGTTGTACAGAATTAGTCCTTATGACCCGGGACAACATTGAGACTCTATGTGCTAGAATTACACTTTGACTTGTTTACCGACTCTCATGGGGTCATCAGGTGGCAAGGTTGGGTGTTCTGTCGAAACACATAGGAGTCGATGCATTGTAGTCGGGGATTCACCGCTTACCTTCGGGTATGGATATCCTATGTGTAATCATGTGTATGTAGGTTGAAATCTCTGGCCAGAGTATGGTTGTAATTATGAAAGGTGTTTCATAGATTACACCATCGATGCAACTACGACATGACACATAGTATCGATTCATTGACAACTCTCGATAAACCAATGGTTGTCGAATCGATCGGGATATATGAGTTGAAGGGACCGTACTGTACGCTAACCATAATTGAATGGTTCTTGCAGGCACTATCATGTGATACCTAGGGAATCACGTAAGCGATGCTGCTAGGCGTTTAACGTGATTGGTTGGGTACTATCAGACTTGAGTTCTGACGTTCTTACTATCAAGGAGTTGATAAGTAAGAATGGAGCAATTGGGGTATGCTCGAATAAGGACATGTTTAGTCCGAATCACATGGAGATGTGAACCCACGGCTAGTTGTATCAGTGAACCATTGAGGGCCACACAAGTACTAGCTTTGTAAATCCCGATGAGAAGTAAAAATAGTTCAATGTGTTGAACGGCTTATAAAGGAGTTTATAAGCGTAAGGAAAATTAGAAGTATGACTTCTATAAAGGAGAAAATAGTTCAATGTGTTGAACGGCTTATAAATGTGTTTATAAGTGTAAAGAAAAATAGAAGTATGACTTCTATGAGAGAAATATAAATTTTAATTTATGGAAGTGTTCCTAGATTAAAATTTGGCCAAGTGACTAATGTTTTTGAAAATTGTGATTTTCATAAACATTATTATGGACTAAATTAAATTAATTCAAGTGTTGAATTAATTAAACACTAGTGGGCCTAGTAGAGCCCAAATAATTAAATTAATTCAAGTGTTGGATTAATTAAATAATATTGAGTCTAGTAGAGCTCAATTAAAATAATTATTTAACTAGTGGGACTTGGGTAAATTCAAGTAATGTTTAATTAGTCTCAAATATGTTTGAGATAATTAAATTTAGTCCAAAGTTTTTAATTTGATTAAAAACTATATTGTATGCATGCATGGGAGGTGAAGAGTTGGGGAATACTTTTGATTAAAATAATGGTTGGCATGCAACTTTTTGTATCAACTTTTTGCAACCCCAAGAGAACTCTTCCCTCCTCCATTCCAAGCAATATGGCCGAAACCTCTCTTGCAATTCTCTCCATTTTTTTTCTCTTCTTTTGTGTTCTTCAATTTGTTGGAGAAAACACACACTTCTCTTTGAAAAATCCTCACATTTTTCTAGTGCAAATTGTGAGGGGATCTACCTAGTTGGTGGTGGGCCTAATTTGAAGGAAAGTTTCAAGGATTTGGAGGAGGAGCTTGTAGATCTTCATGCCTTGAAGAGCTTTGTTGTTTGACAACAAAGTTGGAGCCACAATCAATCTTTTAAAGATTGATAGGTATATTTTCTAAACACACTATGAATGTCATTTTTGTGTTTTTATTGTATTTGTTGCACAAAAGATAGGGGTGGCCGAAATTTTGAGCTAAAAATTTTAGATTTTAAACTTCCGTTGCGCTTCCGGCCACCGTAACCGGTCCGCTTTCAAGTGGTATCCGAGCTATGGTTACGTTTTTGTGTAGCAAATACAATATATATTATGTTGAGATCGATTTCTAACCGCATGAGTGTATTTTTGCAACAAATTCAAGGCCACATTTGGGGATTTTTTCGGCAGCTTGTTGCTGCCCATTTCGGGCAGCCCAAGCTGCCCGAAGGGCTGCCCGAAACGGGCAGCAAGGGCAGCCCTAGGGGCTGCCCGAAACGCCCCATCCTTTTAATAAAAAAAAAAAATCTTTTTAAGTTGGCCGGAATCCGGCGACGGAGCTCCGGCGACGGCGATGACGGCTAGGGTTTTCAAAAGTGTTTTGGAATATCAAAGTGTCATGGGCCTTGAGTTGTTGGGCCATTGGATGGCTAACATGTTTGTGAATTTTAAATGGGCTAAAAATGTTTTTGGTGAAAAATAAGTTTTTTGGGCCCATAAGTTTAAAATTACAAAAGTTGCAAATCTTTCTCATAAAATAAATAATTGAAGTTGGACTTTAATTATTTATAGTAAATTGTGATTTATAAGAAATTCGGTTATAAATAAATTAATTGGAAAGTAGACAAAGGTGTTTGTATACTTTGTTAATTTAGTTTATAATCGTGGCGGTTAGTGATTGGATCAAGATATATAATATTGGATCAATTAATTATAGTGATAATTAATTGATGGTGTATGATATGTGATATTATGCATGAAGGATGATCAAAAGCCCAAGCCCAATTTGCTAGGTGTATGCTAGGATATTTGTGTTGTATGATTGTAATAATTATCAATTTTTAAAGTGGGCTTGGTTTATGGCCCGTTCCCACCCCATGAGATGTATCCCTATGTGCCATGGATATTTATTTGTAAATATTAGAATAGGGGAAGATCAAGATTGGAAGATGGTGGCCTTGGTGATTATGAAGATCGAAGACATGTAATATTGGATGCTAATGTAATAATTTAGTTGCATTGCATCCCGTGCATTTACCCTAGGATTGGACCTAGGCCCATGTTTGGCTCACACGGGCCATTAGTTTTGGGGCGATTGATCATCCTTGTATTATTTTCTATTTATGATATATGCATGATATGTTATAAATAATGAGTATGTGCGTTATTATTATTATAATAACAAAGTTGCATGAATCCGGCAAACATACGATCAAACATGGCGAGCTTTTAAAATAAAATTAATGATGAGACCTTTCAAAATTAAAAACCCTCATTTTGAATAAGATTCAAAATTAATATCAAGCCCGAAAAGGGGAATTATAAATTTGTTTATAATTTCCTTGTCTTCCATCGACAATGGGTGCATGATGAACGCTACCCGTACTCGGGGCTCGGCTCATATTATTGGGGGGGCCCTGGGTGCCGGAAAGCTGTGACATCCATTGACATGGTGATGTGAACTACGTGGAACTCCCATGATTTCGGCTCATATTATTGAGGGAACTCATGGCGACCGTCCATTAAGGTTCAATATCGATGGGTTAGGCTTGACACGTAAAGATGAACGACGTCATATTATTGGGTCCTAATCAAACGTGAGACAAAAGTTTACGTTAAGGGTTGCATTGTGATGCAATTGGAAACTACCTTTTAGGAATTGTGATTGGCTGATATTATTCGGGATCATAATTCGCTAATTGGACCTTACGTACCTACTGAGGAAAGGAGTTTCCCGTTTTCACTAGAGGGTAGTGAAAAATGTCAAAACAGTGGGAGTAAATATTTATAAAGTTAAAGTCCATACTTTATATCTTACCAAATATTTTAAATAGTCATCAACATTTATCTGTTTTACTTTTCAGTACAAATTTTGACAATGTCTTCGATTCGCAATTCGATATCTATAATACTCGACAAACACATATTAACTGGACCTAATTACCTCACTTGGCTAAGAAATTTGAAAATAGTCTTAAATTCGGAAAGGGTAACATATACACTAACTCAGTCGCCCCCTGTTGAGGCTCCGACTAACTGCAATCCTGAGGAATTGCAGGCTTACAAGGAATGGTGTGACCATGACTTGATAGCCAGGTGTTATATGCTGACTTCTATGAACGATGAGCTACAGAGGCGTTTTGAGGGTGCAAAGAGTGCTGCTGACATTCATTTGCATCTCAAAGAGCTCTTTGGAGAGCAAACGCGTCCTCTTAGGCATGCTACCGTCAAGGAGCTGATCACTTTGCGCATGCGAGAGGGGACCTCGGTCCATGAGCATGGCCTAAAGGTGATCGGGCTCGTGGACAAGCTCGTTGGCATGGATCTGATCTTGCCTTCGGAGTTGACCACCGACGTGTTGCTGTTATCACTGCCTAGCTCATTTGATCCTTTTGTGGTGAACTTCAACATGAACAAGATGGAACCGACCCTTGAGGAGTTGGTGAACATGCTTGTCACGTTTGAATCCACCATCAAGAAAGAGAAGTTGGTTCTTTATGTGGGTTCTTCATCTGGTACGAAGATTGATCCACATGGGAAGGGAAAGAAGAGTTCTTTCCAACGTCCCGAGAAGAACGTGCCCTTGTTGAGGCAATCTCCGAACCCTGTTGAGGCAGCCAGACCAGTTAAGGCTGACAAGACTAATGATGTATGTCATCACTGCAAGAAGCCTGGACATTGGAGGCGTAATTGCAAAGAATATCTTGCCCAGAAGTGTTCTGGAAACGATATGTTCTAAATTTAAGTAAACATTTTAATTAACTCTACTTCTTGGGTATTAGATACCGGTTGTGACTCACATCTCTGTAATGGGTTACAGGTGATGGGAAGAAGTAGGAAGCTTAAGGAAGGTGTGACCTTCTTAAGGATGGGCAATGGAGCAAGAGTTGCTGCCAAGGCTATTAAGGATGTTTACTTATTGTTGAACAATGACTTTAAGTTAATTTTAAGAGATGTTTTGTTTGTACCTGTTTGGTGTAAAACATTGCTTCCATTTCTATTGTAATAAAAATGGATATTCTTGTTTATTTAGCAAAGGTGTTTGCAACATTTACAAGAATGAATGTTTAATTGGTACTTGAGAACTTGAAAAACGATCTCTATAACTTAAAAGTAAAAGATATTCTACTAAATGTCCATTCAAAGGCAGATACCATATGAGATATGGATGGGTAAGCCTCCCAAATATTCTTATCTTAGAATATGGGGAGCCCTGCTTATGTGAAGCAGGTAGTGGGAGATAAATTGGATTGTTGATCCATTTTATGTTACTTTGTGGGATATCCAAGGAATTAAGTTGGATATCATTTCTATCATCCCCAAGAAACAAAAGTGTTTGTTTCTAGGAATGCAACCCTTTTGGGAAAAGGATTTTCTATTGGATAGAAAAGGGGAGATGATAGAACTCGAAGAGGTTCGAGAGAAACCCACAATTATAGAACCCACACCCGATGAGCCAAGAGAGGAGATACAAGCTCCTAGCAGATACGAGAAAGTCTCGAGACCACCTATGAGGTATGGTCAGCTTCTTGAAGAGGGCCATGATGAGCCTAACCATGGATGTGATCCAAGGACCTTCAAGGAAGCGTTATCGGATGCCGATTCATCCAAGTGGCTTGAAGCAATGGAATCTGAGATGAATTCCATGCATTCGAACCAAGTGTAGGATCTTATGGATCCACCTGAGGGAACTGTTCCCATAGGGACTTGGGGCGGATGGGAAGGTATTGACTTTCAAGGCGCGATTGGTGGCAAAAGGATGTACTCAAAGACAAGGAGTTGACTTTGAGGAAACCTTTTCCCAATCGCAATGTTCAAGTCCATAAGGATTTTATTAGCCATAGCTGCATAGTATGACTATGAGATATGGCAGATGGATGTCAAGACAAACTTTCTTAAATGGGGATTTTAAGAAAGTTATTTACATGTCTTAACCTGAAGGGTTTACATCTATTGGAAGTGAGCATATGGTATGCAAACTTCAGAGATCTATTTATGATCTAAAGCAGGCATCTAGGAGTTGAAACCTCAGATTCGACAGTACAATCAAAGAGTTTGATTTACTAAGAATCATGAGGGACCCTATGTGTATAAGAAGGTCAGTGGGAGTGTTGTGACATTCCTGGTGTTATATGTTGATAACATTCTACTCATTGGGAATGATGTGGGAATGTTGCAATCAACTAAGATATGGTTAACGAGTAAGTTCTCGATGCAGGACTTGGGTGAAGCATCTTTTGTATTGGGATACAGATCTATTGAGATAGATCGAAAAGATGGCTTGGTCTCACCCAGTCCACATACATGATACCATCGTGAAGCGGTTCTCGATGGATGCGTCCTTGAGAGGACATCTACCAATGTGTCATGGCGTGTCCCTATCCAAGTCTGTCTCCTGAGACTGATGCAGAGATAGTGACGATGACACGCATTCCGTATGCTTCGGCAATTGGTAACATCATGTATGGGATGATATCTACACGTCCTGACGTGGCGTTTTCACTATGTGCAGTGAAAAGATATCAATAGAACCCCGGTCTTCCACAACTAGAAAGCTGTGAAAGACATCCTCAAGTTGTTGAGAAGGATCAATAAGTTGTTCTTGGTCTATGGGGGTAGAGAACTGAAATTGGAAGGCTATACCGACTCTAGCTTCCAAAGCGATATCGATAACTCGAAGTCAACCTCTAGTTTTGTATTCTTGCTCAACGGTGCTGCTGTCTCTTGGAAGAGTTCCAAGTAAGACAATAATACGGATTCCAGCACAGAGGCCGAATACATTGCTACATCAGATGCAGCAAGAGAGGCTGTTTGGATAAGGAATTTCGTCCAAGAGTTGGACGTCATTCCTAATGGAATTGCTCCTATCCCGGTGTTGTGTGACAACACGGGAGCTATAGCTCAAGCAAAGGAGCCAAGGTCTCATCAGAAATCCAAACTCGTATTGAGAAAGTACCACATCCTCGGAGAGATTGTGGAATGAAGAGTAGTGTCTATTGACAAAGTCGGCTCCGCAGATTATGTTGTTGATCCACTAGCTAAGCCTTTACCTGGACCATTATTCGACAAGCATCGCGAATCAATGGGTTTTAAGCATATGGGTAGTTGGCTCTAGTGCAAGTGGGAGATTGTTAGAGTAGGTGCCCGTCGAGCCAAGTGTTGGCCGAGTGTTCACAATGAAACTCTATGAATAAGCAGTCTTTATTTTAATAATATTTGAAATTATTATTTTGGCAAATCTTTATCTGTATACCCATGCTAGCTGCATAGATAAAGCCCTTGAATATACAAATAGTAGAAAGAATATGAGATGCTCATATGATGAGTATCATGAAACTCATATTTGTAATACTGTATATTCTAAACGGTTCCTAGTCGATTCAGCCGCCACTAAGAAGGATATAGGCCGCTCGAGTTAGAGACTAGTATCTGCGATGTGAGTACCATGTTTCATTGGTAGGGGACATTGTGATGTCCGAACATGCAGATAGGTGCTCCTTGTAGAGTGCACTGAACAACCCTCCATAAAAGGACTTTCCAAGTGGTTCTCACTTATCGAGTGGAAAAGTCCTGGTTTATGGTTGTACAGAATTAGTCCTTATGACCCGGGACAACATTGAGACTCTATGTGCTAGAATTACACTTTGACTTGTTTACCGACTCTCATGGGGTCATCAGGTGGCAAGGTTGGGTGTTCTGTCGAAACACATAGGAGTCGATGCATTGTAGTCGGGGATTCACCGCTTACCTTCGGGTATGGATATCCTATGTGTAATCATGTGTATGTAGGTTGAAATCTCTGGCCAGAGTATGGTTGTAATTATGAAAGGTGTTTCATAGATTACACCATCGATGCAACTACGACATGACACATAGTATCGATTCATTGACAACTCTCGATAAACCAATGGTTGTCGAATCGATCGGGATATATGAGTTGAAGGGACCGTACTGTACGCTAACCATAATTGAATGGTTCTTGCAGGCACTATCATGTGATACCTAGGGAATCACGTAAGCGATGCTGCTAGGCGTTTAACGTGATTGGTTGGGTACTATCAGACTTGAGTTCTGACGTTCTTACTATCAAGGAGTTGATAAGTAAGAATGGAGCAATTGGGGTATGCTCGAATAAGGACATGTTTAGTCCGAATCACATGGAGATGTGAACCCACGGCTAGTTGTATCAGTGAACCATTGAGGGCCACACAAGTACTAGCTTTGTAAATCTCGATGAGAAGTAAAAATAGTTCAATGTGTTGAACGGCTTATAAAGGAGTTTATAAGCGTAAGGAAAATTAGAAGTATGACTTCTATAAAGGAGAAAATAGTTCAATGTGTTGAACGGCTTATAAATGTGTTTATAAGTGTAAAGAAAAATAGAAGTATGACTTCTATGAGAGAAATATAAATTTTAATTTATGGAAGTGTTCCTAGATTAAAATTTGGCCAAGTGACTAATGTTTTTGAAAATTGTGATTTTCATAAACATTATTATGGACTAAATTAAATTAATTCAAGTGTTGAATTAATTAAACACTAGTGGGCCTAGTAGAGCCCAAATAATTAAATTAATTCAAGTGTTGGATTAATTAAATAATATTGAGTCTAGTAGAGCTCAATTAAAATAATTATTTAACTAGTGGGACTTGGGTAAATTCAAGTAATGTTTAATTAGTCTCAAATATGTTTGAGATAATTAAATTTAGTCCAAAGTTTTTAATTTGATTAAAAACTATATTGTATGCATGCATGGGAGGTGAAGAGTTGGGGAATACTTTTGATTAAAATAATGGTTGGCATGCAACTTTTTGTATCAACTTTTTGCAACCCCAAGAGAACTCTTCCCTCCTCCATTCCAAGCAATATGGCCGAAACCTCTCTTGCAATTCTCTCCATTTTTTTTCTCTTCTTTTGTGTTCTTCAATTTGTTGGAGAAAACACACACTTCTCTTTGAAAAATCCTCACATTTTTCTAGTGCAAATTGTGAGGGGATCTACCTAGTTGGTGGTGGGCCTAATTTGAAGGAAAGTTTCAAGGATTTGGAGGAGGAGCTTGTAGATCTTCATGCCTTGAAGAGCTTTGTTGTTTGACAACAAAGTTGGAGCCACAATCAATCTTTTAAAGATTGATAGGTATATTTTCTAAACACACTATGAATGTCATTTTTGTGTTTTTATTGTATTTGTTGCACAAAAGATAGGGGTGGCCGAAATTTTGAGCTAAAAATTTTAGATTTTAAACTTCCGTTGCGCTTCCGGCCACCGTAACCGGTCCGCTTTCAACACTTTTGCGTGCTATTCTTAAAAAGAACTTGGATTGACATTTCTATGGACTTTATTTTGGGGTTGCCTAGGACTAAGAAGGGGATCGATTCTATTTTTGTTGTTGTGGATAGATTCTCTAAGATGACACATTTTATATCTTGTCATAAAACTGATGATGCTTCAAACATTGCGGATTTGTTCTTTAGAGAAGTCGGAAGGTTGCATGGCATGCCTAGGACTATTGTTTCTGGTCGCGATGTTAAATTCTTGAGTTTCTTTTGGAAGATTTTATGGGCTAAACTTGGCACAAAATTGTTGTTTTCTACTACTTGTCATCCTCAAACGGATGGACAAACTGAAGTTGTCAATAGCACTTTGGGAACACTTTTGCGTGCTATTCTTAAAAAGAACTTGGATTGACATTTCTATGGACTTTATTTTGAGGTTGCCTAGGACTAAGAAGGGGAGGGATTCTATTTTCGTTGTTGTGGTGAGATTCTCTAAGATGGCATATTTTATAGCTTGTCATAAAATCGATGATGCTTCAAACATTGCGGATTTGTTCTTTAGAGAAGTTGGTAGGTTGCATGGCATGCCTAGGACTATTGTTTCTGGTCGCGATGTTAAATTCTTGAGTTACTTTTGGAATACTTTATGGTCTAAACTTGGCACAAAATTGTTGTTTTCTACTACTTGTCATCCTCAAACGGATGGACAAACTGAAGATGTCAATAGAACTTTGGGAACACTTTTGCGTGCTATTCTTAAAAAGAACTTGGATTGACATTTCTATGGACTTTATTTTGGGGTGCCTAGGACTAAGAAGGGGATGGATTCTATTTTCGTTGTTGTGGATAGATTCTCTAAGATAGCACATTTTTTAGCTTGTCATAAAACCGATGATGCTTCAAACATCGCGGATTTGTTCTTTAGAGAAGTCGTTAGGTTGCATGGCATGCCTAGGACTATTGTTTCTGGTCGCGATGTTAAATTCTTGAGTCACTTTTGGAATACTTTATGGGCTAAACTTGGCACAAAATTGTTGTTTTCTACTACTTGTCATCCTCAAACGGATGGACAAACTGAAGTTGTCAATAGAACTTTGGGAACACTTTTGCGTGCTATTCTTAAAAAGAACTTGGATTGACATTTCTATGGACTTTATTTTGGGGTTGCCTAGGACTAAGAAGGGGATTGATTCTATTTTTGTTGTTGTGGATAGATTCTCTAAGATGGCACATTTTATAGCTTGTCATAAAACCGATGATGTTTCAAACATTGCAGATTAGTTCTTTAGAGAAGTCGGAAGGTTGCATGGCATGCCTAGGACTATTGTTTCTGGTCGCGATGTTAAATTCTTGAGTTTCTTTTGGAAGACTTTATGGGCTAAACTTGGCACAAAATTGTTGTTTTCTACTACTTGTCATCCTCAAACGGATGGACAAACTGAAGTTGTCAATAACACTTTGGGAACACTTTTGCGTGCTATTCTTAAAAAGAACTTTGATTGACATTTCTATGGACTTTATTTTGAGGTTGCCTAGGACTAAGAAGGGGAGGGATTCTATTTTCGTTGTTGTGGATAGATTCTCTAAGATGGCACATTTTATAGCTTGTCATAAAATCGATGATGCTTCAAACATTGCGGATTTGTTCTTTAGAGAAGTTGGTAGGTTGCATAGCATGCCTAGGACTATTGTTTCTGGTCGCGATGTTAAATTCTTGAGTTTCTTTTGGAAGACTTTATGGGCTAAACTTGGCACAAAATTGTTGTTTTCTACTACTTTTCATCCTCAAACGGATGGACAAACTGAAGTTGTCAATAGAACTTTGGGAACACTTTTGTGTGCTATTCTTAAAAAGAACTTGGATTGATATTTCTATGGACTTTATTTTGGGGTTGCCTAGGACTAAGAAGGGGAGGGATTCTATTTTCGTTGTTGTGGATAGATTTTCTAAGATGGCACATTTTATACTTGTCATAAAACCGATTATGCTTCAAACATTGCGGATTTGTTCATTAGAGAAGTCGTTAGGTTGCATGGCATGCCTAAGACTATTGATTCTGGTCGCGATGTTAAATTTTTGAGTTACTTTTGGAATACTTTATGGTCTAAACTTGGCACGAAATTGTTGTTTTTGTGGGGACCCGGGCTCTAACTTTTCTTTGGGATTAAATGGATCATTAATAAAAAAAATGGGTGAAATTTTTTCGCTTTTACATTAACTTAAATGTAAACTAACACAAGAAGATTCTATGTTATTCAACAACATAATATACAACCATAAGATACAAATATGTCTGGTTCCAAACCATATTCGACAACTAGTAATTAAATACAGTACATGCCAAAGGTACAACTACTAGTCCTTCTGCTAAGCCCGAGATCACCACGCTATGTCCATCTTTCATCCTCTGCGTGACCCAGATCCTGCCCCACCTGTTGTTATGCACACATACAAACATAACAACAGCCGGAAACTCCGGTGAGAACAAATCCCAGTATAAACATGTATACATGCATATAATCAATCTAAACATGAAACATGCTATCATGAATGACAATCATATAAACATGCAATGCGAATCAAACCATGTCTGGACTCGACTCGACTAGAACTCTAGGGATCCCGATGTGAATAAGACGTCAATGGCTGTCACCTACCCTCCCACTCGGGGTGACTGTACGTCTTATTCCTAGACTTCGGTCTGAGCTGTATCAACGACTACAATAGGAGTCAAGGCTGCTCCTAAGCTGAGATACACCGAACATCTAGATAGTTGAAAATGACTGTCAACGACGCTCCTATCTTAAATGCAATGATTATCAACCTGTAACAAAGCATGCTCATATTCGTATCTGAATATCACAATAATCTTACATGCTTGAATACAATTCTATAATCAAAGCAAAATCATGTAACAAGATTTGAATATAATTCTATAAACAAGTCATAAACATGTTACAATTAAATACAACCAATTCTAGTATGTGATTTTAATTTGGGAAACTCAAATAATATCTTATTTGAGTTGTGGCTTCCCAAACAACATGATTTATACCTTTCTTGTTGAACAGTCGGTGTCAAAGTCTCGAGATCAGTATGTCAACTCTGTCAAGTTTAGTCTGAAATGATAATGTGTAGATATATTCTATCAAAACACAACTCAAATCAACTCATATGCAAATAATATTCAATCTTGGTACCACATTGACGGCATAACGGCGTATATTTCGGTACCGATATCTCCACAACAATATACTAAATCCAAATCAACTCATGATCTTCAACAATAACAATTCAACACACCAAACTTCTGCATAATTCTCATATCACATAAGCTAGAATTTCGAATATTGGCATGCGGTGTCCTAAAATCAATCCGATCACGAATATATCAAGCTCAACATACCAAGAACATATATTCTAAGTCAAATCTGAAATTCCCCAACACATATATTTCAAAACATGTTGGAATTGCAAGAAACTTACATCCTTACGAAGCTTATGGCATGAGGAACACGAATCTATTCTTGGATATAACTTTGGATGGTTAGATTCTTCACAAACTAACATCTAAGCTTGGAGGAATTTTGAAGGATGTCTTGGAGAGTTCTCTCGGTTCTCTAGTTCTGGATGAATGCTGAATGGAGTGAAATGGAGACACATGTGATATATTTGCATGGCCAAGACAAGTGTTTTATTTTTCAAAATCCACGTCTCTCGCTCGGGCGGTCAAAAGTTGCCGCCCGGGCGAGTAATTCTCGGCCCTCGCCCATTCCAGCAGCCTCGCTCGGGCGGTCAAAAACATCCGCCCGGGCGAGTGACTCTCGGCCCTCTTCTCCTAGGCACTCTCGCTCGGGCGGTCAAAAACGTCCGCCCGGGCGAGTCACTTTCGCCCACCACTACTATTATCTCAATTTAATCTTAAAATAACCTGATTATAATCATGTCCACTCAAAATCAATAATCTCAAACTAACATGTTATAAAATCTTGGGCATTACATTTCTCCCCCTTTAAGACATATGTTCGTCCTCGAACTTGATATAAATCAATTAGAGTATTTAAAACAGCATTACCATCTAAAACCGAATAAATACTCACATCATATAAATAACTCGGGGTGTTTCTGTCTCATGTCTGCCTTTGTTTCCCAAGTTGCTTCCTCGTTGCCATGACGACTCCACTGAACTTTCACAAGTGGAATAATCTTCGTTCTGAGTTGCTTATCTTTCCGATCAAGAATCTGTATCGGTTGTTCAACGTAGCTCAAGGTTTGATCAAGCTCAGCTTCGTCAGGACGAATGATATGAGAAACATCAGGCATGTATTTACGCAACATTGGTACATGAAAGACGTCATGTATCCCAGATAGAGAAGGAGGAAGAGCCAGTCGATATGCTCGATCGCCAATCTTCTCTAGAATCTCGTAAGGACCGACGTATCTAGGAGACAACTTTCCACGCTTGCCAAATCTGACAACGCCTCTGAAGGGGGAAATTTTCAAGAACACTCTATCTCCTTGTTCAAATACCAACGGTCTACGTCTGATATTGGCGTATTTGGCTTGCCTATTCTGTGCTGTCTTCATTCTTTTCTGAATAACTTTCACCTTCTCAGTCATGTCACGAATCATGTCTGGCCCAAGTTCTGGCACTTCTGAAATATCATCCCAGTATAGCGGAGATCTGCACTTCTTGCCATATAAGGCTTCAAACGGTGCCATCTCAATGCTCGTCTGATAGCTGTTATTATAAGAGAATTCACAAAGAGGTAGGGAATCTTGCCAACGAGTACCAAAATCTAGTACTACGGCTCTCAACATATCCTCTAATGTCTGGATAGTCCGCTCTGACTGTCCGTCTGTCTGAGGATGATAAGCAGTACTCAGGTGTAAAGTCGTACCTAAGGCCTGCTGTAAACTGTGCCAGAAGTGTGAAGTAAATCGTGGATCACGATCTGATACGATAGAGTTCGGCACTCCATGCAATCTGATTACCTCTCGAACATATATCTCCGCCATCTGATCATGTCGATACGTCATTCTGTACGGAATGAAACAAGCTGATTTGGTTAGTCTGTCGATAACGACCCAAATCGCATCACAGCCTCGGGAAGATCGGGGTAACTTCGTCACAAAATCCATGGAAATATGGTCCCATTTCCAATCAGGGATAGACAAACTCTGAAGTAACCCTCCGGGCTTCTTCCTCTCGGCCTTCACCTGTTG
The DNA here is from genome assembly GCF_022965805.1 of Primulina eburnea. Taxonomy (NCBI): domain Eukaryota; kingdom Viridiplantae; phylum Streptophyta; class Magnoliopsida; order Lamiales; family Gesneriaceae; genus Primulina; species Primulina eburnea. The sequence continues at coordinate 55,650 of NW_027331264.1, forward strand.
GCAGTTCAAGCATTTAGACACATACTCTGCGACGTCTGACTTCATCTGTTTCCACCAGAACTGTGTCTTCAAATCATTGTACATCTTCCTGCCACTAGGATGGATGCTGAACCGACTGCAGTGCGCTTCAGACATAATCTGATATCTCAAGTCTGAAACATCTGGCACTACAATGCGGTTATTCACATACAACACATGATCGCGTACCTGATATTCAGATAAATGTCCTGCTCTGACCATCTGGATCGATCTTTGTACATTCTGATCGGTTCGTTGAGCTTCTTTGATCCTCATGATTAAATCAGGCTCAACTCGAATAGCAGTGTGGGGACCCGGACGCTAATCATGTTCTTATTGGGATTTAATAATCTGTTCTGATTAACAGGGTCTAAAAATTTTTCGTTTTAAAATATAACTGCGGAAGGTAAAGGAATCTAAATACTATACATGTCTGTATAAACTACATGTCAGTATTAAAAGTACAACAAGCTGATTTAAGGTTCAACTACTAAAGTCCAGTAATACAACCAAGTCTACTGTAAGTCCGGAATCACCACGCTAAACTCGTCTTCTCTCATCATCATCTTGACCCCGAACCAGCCCCTCCTGTTGTCATGCACACATACAAAACAAGACAACAGCCGGATAACTCCGGTGAGAAATAAATCCCAGTATAAAACATGGTAAACATGTATATACATAAAATAGTTCATGAAACATGCTGTCATGAATAAAATCAAAACATTAGATTTCATAAGCTATGAAATCTAATCACAACAAGCATGCACTTCAAATCAGATAAACATGCATATAACCAATCTAAATCATAAAAACATGCTAGCACAACTGGAAGCAATAACGATGGGTCCCATGATCTAGGAGCCACATCTATATAAGCATGCAGTCCTAATCAAACCATGTCTAGACTCGACTCGATCTGTAACTCTAGGGATCCCGGGGTGAATAAGACGTCACTGGCTGTCACCTACCCTACCAATGGAGGTGCTGTACGTCTTATTCCTAGACTTCGGCCTGATCTGTATCCACATCTACAATAGGGGAGGTGATCTTTCACTAAGCTGAGATATCGCCGAACGTCTAGAGTCTGCCTGATCTCCAGACTGTCATATCTTAATGCATGAATAACAATTTATAATCATAGCATAATCATATAAAACATAACAAGAGTATAGTATGTGATTTAGTGGGCAACTCAACGCGATCTCAATTGAGTTGTTCTTCCCGAATATCACATGAATTATACCTTTGTCTTCCTGATCTGATGACGACGACGTCTCGAAGTCGAATTTGTCCATATCTGATCTGAAATGACAATAACAGATACACTGTATCAATGTGTAACCCGATTTACAATCTGTTCTGATCAATATCTTATAAACTACAATCTGATTCATATCAACAATATCACACGATAACAGAAACCAATACTGAAACTAATCAATCTGAATCGACTGATATCTCAACGGTAATATCAATACCATAATATCATTCTTCTAGTCCCAGCATATCAATATCTATCACAGACAACTGTCAAAAATGCTGAAATGCATAACACAGACATACGGTGTTATTTCTTCGATCTGACTTCATATAACTACTGAATAATCTATCCAGACCCATAAGAATAATCATCTATTTATTCTTCAACCAAGAATACTAGAATTTAGTGTGAATTCTCAGTCAATATCTTCTAAAATTCCATAACAATTGTATAACCCCTCTATTCTTCAATCTGTCTTCGATTATACACTGTTTACTACAACAGAAACATCATATCTGAATTCTATTCAGTTCTGACAACATCATAAAATCAAACCTTGTCTAAACGTAATAAAACTTACGTCCTTGTGTAGCTTGTAGCGAGAGGAGTTCAGAACTGAAGTCGGATTCCAATTTAGA
>NW_027331264.1:59478-134020 GCF_022965805.1 Primulina eburnea
TATATAGATTTGCTCCTAGATCATGGGACCCATCGTTATTGCTTCCAGTGTGCTAGCATGTTTTTATGATTTAGATTGGTTATATGCTGTTATCTGATTTGAAGTGCATGCTTGTTGTGATTGTTTCATAGCTTATGAAATCTATGTTTTGATTTTATCATGACAGCATGTTTCATGAACTATTTATGTATTACATGTTTACCATGTTTATACTGGGATTTATTTCTCACCGAGTTATCCGGCTGTTGTTGTTTTGTATGTGGTGCATGACACAGGGGGGCTGGTTCGGGGTCCAAGATGTGATGAGAGAAGACGAGTTGCGTGGTGATTCCGGACTTACAGTTAGCACTTGGTTGTATTACTGGACTTTAGTAGTTGAACCTTAAATCAGCTTGTTGTACTTTTAATACTGACATGTAGTTACAGACATGTATAGTATTTAGATTCCTTTACCTTCCGCAGTTATATTTTAAAACGAAAAATTTTTAGACCCGTTTATCAGAACGTTATTAAATCCCAATAAGAACATGATTAGCGTCCGGTCCCCACCTGCTATTCGAGTTGAGCCTGATTTAATCATGAGGATCAAAGAAGCTCAACGAAACCGATCAGAATGTACAAAGATCGATCCAGATGGTCAGAGCAGGACACTTATCTGAAATATCAGGTACGCGATCATGTGTTGTATGTGAATAACCGCATTGTAGTGCCAGATGTTTCAGACTTGAGATATCCATTATGTCTGAAGCGCACTGCCAGTGGTTCAGCATCCATCCTAGTGGCAGGAGATGTACAATGATTTGAAGACACAGTTCTGGTGGAACAGATGAAGTCAGACGTCGCAGAGTATGTGTCTAATGCTTGACTGCCAACAGGTTGAAGGCCGAGAGGAAGGAGCCCGGGGGTTACTTCAGAGTTTGTCTATCCCTGATTGGAAATGGGACCATATTTCCATGGTTGTGAAGAAGTTACCCCGATCTTCCCGGGCTGTGATGCGATTTGGGTCGTTATCGACAGACTAACCAAATCAGCTTGTTTCATTCCGTACAGAATGACGTATCGACATGATCAGATGGCGGAGATATATGTTCGAGAGGTAATCAGATTGCATGAGTGCCGAACTCTATCTATCAGATCGTGATCCACGATTTACTTCACACTTCTGGCACAGTTTACGCAGGCCTTAGGTACGACTTTACCCTGAGTATGCTTATTCATCCTCAGACAGACGGACAGTCCGAGCGGACTATCCCGACATTAGAGGATATGTTGGAGCGTGTACTAGATTTTGGTACTCGTTGGCAAGATTCCCTACCTCTTTTTGGAATTCTTCTAATAACAGCTATCAACGAGCATTGAGATGGCACCGTTTGAGCCTTATATGGCAAGAAGTGCAGATCTCCGCTATACTGGGATGATATTTCAGAAGTGCCAGAACTTGGGCCAGACATTATTCGTGACATGACTGAAGGTGAAAGTTATTCAGAAAAGAATGAAGACAGCACAGAAGGCAAGCCAAATACGCCAATATCAGACGTAGACCGTTGGTATTGAACAAGGAGATGAGTGTTCTTGAAATTTCCCCCTTCAGAGGCTTGTCAGATTTGGCAAGCGTGGAAGTTGTCTCCTAGATACGTCGGTCCTTAGCGATTCTAGAGAAGATTGGCGATCGAGCTATCGACTGCTCTCTTCCTCTCCTATCTGGGATACATGACGTCTTTCATGTACCAATGTTGCGTAAATACATGCCTGATGTTTCTAATCATTCTTCCTGACAAGCTGAGCTTGTCAAACCTTGAGCTACGTTGAACAACCGATACAGATTCTTGATCGGAAAGATAGCAACTCAGAACGAAGATTATTTCCACTTGTGAAAGTTTCAGTGGAGTCGTCTGGCAACGAGAAGCAACTTGGGAAAACAAGGCGACATGAGACGAAAAAACACCCGATTATTTATATGATGTGAGTATTCTTTCGTTTTAGATGGTAATGCTGTTTAAATACTCTAATGATTTAATCAGTTCGAGGACGAAACATATGTCTTAAAGGGGGAGAAATGTAATGCCAAGATTTTATAACATGTTAGTTTGAGATTATTGATTTGAGTGGACATGATTATAATCATGTATTTTAAGATTAAATTGAGTAATGTAGTGGGCGAAAGTGACTCGCCGGGCGGACGTTTTTGACCGCCCGAGGAGAGTGCCTAGGAGAAGAGGGCCGAGAGTCACTCGCCCGGGCGGATGTTTTGACCGCCCGAGCGAGGCTGTGGAAGTGCGAGGGCGAGAATTACTCGCCCGGGCGGACAATTTTGACCGCCCGAGCGAGAGACGTGGATTTTGAAAATAAACACTTGTCTTGGCCATGCAAATATATCACATGTGTCTCCATTTCACTCCATTCAGCATTCATCCAGACTAGAGAACCGAAGAAACTCTCCAAGACATCCTTCAAATTCTCCAAGCTTAGATGTTAGTTGTGGAAGAATCTAACCATCCAAAGTTATATCCAAGAATAGGTTCTGTGTTCCTCATGCCATAAGCCTCGTAAGGATGTAAGTTTCTTGCAATTCAAATGTTTTGAAATATATGTGTTGGGGAATTTCAATTTGACTTAGAATATATGTTCTTGGTATGTTTGAGCTTGATATTTCGTGATCGGATTGATTTTAGGACACCGCCATGCCAATATTCGAAATTCTAGCTTATGTGATATGAGAATTATGCAGAAGTTTGGTGTGTTGAATTGTTATTGTTGAAGATCATGAGTTGTTTGGATTGTATATTTGTTGTGGGAGTCGGTACCGAAATATACGCCGTTATGCCGTCAATGTGGTACCAAGATTGAATATTATTTGCATATGAGTTGATTTAGTTGTGTTTTGTAGAATATATCTACACATTATCATTTCAGACTAAACTTGACAGAGTTGACATACTGATCTCGAGACTTTGACACCGACTTTTCAACAAGAAAGGTATAATCATGTTGTTTGGGAAGCCACAATCAAATAAGTATATTTGAGTTTCCCAAATTAAAATCACATACTAGAATTGGTTGTTTAATTGTAACATGTTTATGACTTGTTTATAGTTTATTCAAATCTGTTACATGTTTTGCTTGTTATAGAATTGTATTCAAGCATGTAGATTATTGTGGATTCAGATACGAATTGAGCATGCTTTGTTACAGGTTGATAATCATTGCATTTAAGATAGGAGCGTCGTTGACAGTCATTTTCAACTATCTAGATGTTCGGTTTATCTCAGCTTAGGAGCAGCCTTGACTCCTATTGTAGTCGTTGATACAGCTCAGACCGAAGTCTAGGATAAGACGTACAGTCACCCCGAGTGGGAGGGTAGGTGACAGCCATTGACGTCTTATTCAAATCGGATCCCTAGAGTTCTAGTCGAGTCGAGTCCAGACATGGTTTGTTCGCATGCATGTTTATGATTGTCATTCATGATAGCATGTTTCATGTTTAGATTGATTATATGCATGTATACATGTTTATACTGGGATTTGTTCTCACCGGAGTTTCCGGCTGTTGTTATGTTTGTATGTGTGCATAACAACAGGTGGGGCAGGATCTGGGTCACGCAGAGGATGAAAGATGGGCCTAGCGTGGTGATTCGGGCTTAGCAGAAGGACTAGTAGTTGTACCTTTGGCATGACTGTATTTAATTACTGAGTTGTCGAATCTGGTTTGGAACCAGACTATTTGTATCTTATGGTTGTTATTATGTTTGTTGAAAACATGAATCTTTCTTGTGTTAGTTTACATTAAGTTAATGTAAAAGCGAAAAAAATTACCCATTTTTTTTTTAATGATCCATTTAATCCCAAAGAAAAAGTTAGAGCCCCGGGTCCCCACAAAAAACAAAACATTTCGTGCCAGTTTAGACCATAAAGTATTCCAAAGTAACTCAAAAATTTAACATCGCGACCAGAATCAATAGTCTTAGGCATGCCATGCAACCTAACGACTTCTCTAATGAACAAATCCGCAATGTTTGAAGCATAATCGGTTTTTATGACAAGTATAAAATGTGCCATCTTAGAAATCTATCCACAACAACGAAATAGAATCCCTCCCCTTCTTAGTCCTAGGCAACCCCAAAATAAAGTCCATAAAATATCAATCCAAGTTCTTTTTAAGAATAGCACACAAAGTGTTCCAAAGTTCTATTGACAACTTCAGTTTGTCCATCCGTTTGGGATGAAAAGTAGTAGAAAAACAACACAATTTGTGCCAAGTTTGACCATAAAGTTTCCAAAAACTCAAGAATTTAACATCGGACCAGAAACAATAGTCCTAGGCATGCCATGCAACCTCCAACTTCTCTAAAGAACCAATCGCCCAATGTTTGAAGCATCATCGATTTTATGACAAGCTATAAAATGTGCCATCTTAGAGAATCTATCCACAACAACGAAAATGAATCCCTCCCCTTCTTATCTCTAGGCAACCTCAAAATAAGTCATAGAAATGTCAATCAAAGTTCTTTTTAAGAATAGCACGCAAAAGTGTTCCAAAGTGTTATTGACAACTTCAGTTTGTCCATCCGTTGAGGATGACAAGTAGTAGAGAAACAAACAATTTGTGCCCCGTTTAGCCCATAAGTCTTCCAAAAGAAACTCAAGAATTTAACATCGGACCAGAAACAATAGTCCTAGGCATGCCATGCAACCTTCCGACTTCTCTAAAGAACTAATCTGCAATGTTTGAAACATCATCGGTTTTATGACCAGCTATAAAATGTGCCATCTTAGAGAATCTATCCACAACAACAAAAATAGAATCAATCCCCTTCTTAGTCCTAGGCAACCCCAAAATAAAGTCCATAGAAATGTCAATCCAAGTTCTTTTTAAGAATAGCACGCAAAAGTGTTCCCAAAGTTCTATTGACAACTTCAGTTTGTCCATCCGTTTGAGATGACAAGTAGTAAAAACAACAATTTTGGCCCGTTTAGCCCATAAAGTTTCCAAAAGGACTCACGAATTTAACATCGCGACCAGAAACAAAGTCTAGGCATGCCATGCAACCTAAACGACTCTCTAAAGAACAATCCGCGATGTTTGAAGCATCATCGGTTTTATGACAAGCTAAAATGTGCTTACTTAGAGAATCTATCCCCAACAACGAAAATAGAATCCATCCCCTTCTTAGTCCTAGGGCACCCAAAATAAAGTCCATAGAAATGTCCATCCAAGTTCTTTTTAAGAATAGCACGCAAAAGTGTTCCCAAGTTCTATTGACATCTTCAGTTTGTCCCATCCGTTTGAGGATGACAAGTGTGAGAAACAACAATTTTGTGCAAGTTTAGCCATAAAGTATTCCAAAGTAACTCAAGAATTTAACATCGCGACAGAAAACATAGTCCTGGCATGCCATGCAACCTACCAACTTCTCTAAAGAACAAATCCGCAATGTTTGAAGCATCATCGATTTTATGACAAGCTATAAAAATATGCCCTCTTAGAGAATCTCACCACAACAACGAAATAGCAATCCCTCCCCTTCTTAGTCCTAGGCACCTCAAAATAAAGTCCATAGAAATGTCAATCCAAGTTCTTTTTAAGATATGCACGCAAGTGTTCCCAAAGTGCTATGACAACTTCAGTTTGTCCATCCGTTTGAGGATGACAAGTAGTAGAAAACAACAATTTTGTGCCAAGTTTAGCCCATAAAGTCTTCCAAAAGTAACTCAAGAATTTAACATCGCGACCAGAAACAATAGTCCTAGGCATGCCATGCAACCTACGACTTCTCTAAAGAACAAATCCGCAATGTTTGAAGCATCATCAGTTTTATGACAAGCTATAAAATGTGTCATCTTAGAGAATCTATCCACAACAACAAAAATAGAATCGATCCCCTCTTAGTCCTAGGCAACCCAAAATAAAGTCCCTAGAAATGTCAATCCAAGTTCTTTTTAAGAATAGCACGCAAAAGTGTTGAAAGCGGACGGTTACGGTGGCCGAAGCGCACGGAATTTAAAATCTAAAATTTTTTAGCTCACAAATTTCGGCCACGCCACCCCTATCTTTTGTGCAACAAATACAATAAAAAACACAAAATGACATTCATAGTGTGTTTAGAAAATACCTATCAATCTTTAAAAGATTGATGTGGCTCCAACTTGTTGTCAAACAACAAAGCTCTTCAAGGCATGAAGATCTACAAGCTCCTCCTCCAAATCCTTGAAACTTTCCTTCAAATTAGGCCCACACCAACTAGGTAGATCCCCTCACAATTTGCACTAGAAAATGTGAGGATTTTTCAAAGAGAAGTGTGTGTTTTCTCCAACAAATTGAAGAACACAAAAAGAGAAAAAATGGGAGAGAATTGCAGAGAGGTTTCGGCCATTGTTGGAATGAGGAGGGAAGAGTTCTCTTGGGTTGCAACAGTTGATCAAAAGTTGCATGCCATGCCATTATTTTATTCAAAAGTAATCTCCAACCTCTCACCTCCCATGCATGCATACTATATAGTTTTTAATCAAATTAAAAACTTTGGACTAAATTTAATTATCTCAAACATATTTGAGACTAATTAAACATTACTTGAATTTACTCAAGTCCCACTAGTTTAAATAATTATTTTAATTGAGCTCTACAAGACTCAATATTATTTAATTAATCCAACACTTGAATTAATTTAATTATTTGGGCTCTAATAGGCCCACTAGTGTTTAATTAATTCAACACTTGAATTAATTTATTTAGTCCATAATAATGTTTATGAAAATCACAATTTTCAATTACATTATTCACTTGGCCAAATTTTAATTTAGGAACACTTCCATAAATCAAAATTTACTATTTCTCTCATAGAAGTCATACTTCTATTTTTCTTTACACTTATAAACTCATTTATAAGTCGTTCAACACATTGAACTATTTTCTCCTTTATAGAAGTCATACTTCTAATTTTCCTTACGCTTATAAACTCCTTTATAAGCCGTTCAACACATTGAACTATTTTACTTCTCATCGGGATTTACAAAGCTAGTACTTGTGTGGCCCTCAATGGTTCATTGATACAACTAGCCGTGGGTTCACATCTCCATGTGATTCGGACTAAACATGTCCTTATTCGAGCATACCCCAATTGCTCCATTCTTACTTATCAACTCCTTGATAGTAAGAACGTCAGAACTCAAGTCTGATAGTACCCAACCAATCACGTTAAACGCCTAGCAGCATCGCTTACGTGATTCCCTAGGTATCACATGATAGTGCCTGCAAGAACCATTCAATTATGGTTAGCGTACAGTACGGTCCCTTCAACTCATATATCCCGATCGATTCGACAACCATTGGTTTATCGAGAGTTGTCAATGAATCGATACTATGTGTCATGTCGTAGTTGCATCGATGGTGTAATCTATGAAACCCCTTTCATAATTACAACCATACTCTGGCCAGAGATTTCAACCTACATACACATGATAACACATAGGATATCCATACCCGAAGGTAAGCGGTGAATCCCCGACTACAATGCATCGACTCCTATGTGTTTCGACAGAACACCCACCTTGCCACCTGATGACCCCATGAGAGTCGGTAAACAAGTCAAAGTGTAATTCTAGCACATAGAGTCTCAATGTTGTCCCGGGTCATAAGGACTAATTCTGTACAACCATAAACCAGGACTTTTCCACTCGATAAGTGAGAACCACTTGGAAAGTCCTTTTATGGAGGGTTGTTCAGTGCACTCTACAAGGAGCACCTATCTGCATGTTCGGACATCACAATGTCCCCTACCAATGAAACATGGTACTCACATCGCAGATACTAGTCTCTAACTCGAGCGGCCTATATCCTTCTTAGTGGCGGCTGAATCGACTAGGAACCGTTTAGAATATACAGTATTACAAATATGAGTTTCATGATACTCATCATATGAGCATCTCATATTCTTTCTACTATTTGTATATTCAAGGGCTTTATCTATGCAAGCTAGCATGGGTATACAGATAAAGATTTGCCAAAATAATAATTTCAAATATTATTAAAATAAAGATTGCTTATACATAGAGTTTCATTGTGAACACTCGGCCAACACTTGGCTCGACGGGCACCTACTCTAACAATCTCCCACTTGCACTAGAGCCAACTACCCATATGCTTAAAACCCATTGATTCGCGATGCTTGTCGAATAATGGTCCAGGTAAAGGCTTAGCTAGTGGATCAACAACATTAATCTGCGGAGCCGACTGTGTCAATAGACACTTCTCTCTACTTCCACAATCTCTCCGAGGATGTGGTACTTTCTCAATACTAGTTTGGATTTCTGATGAGACCTAGGCTCCTTTGCTTGAGCTATAGCTCCCGTGTTGTCACACAACACCGGGATAGGAGCAATCTCCATTAGGAATGACGTCCAACTCTTGGACGAAATTCCTTATCCAAACAGCCTCCTCTTGCTGCATCTGATGCAGCAATGTATTCGGCCTCTGTGCTGGAATCCGTATATTGTCTTGCTTGGAACTCTTCCAAGAGACAGCAGCACCGTTGAGCATGAATACAAAACTAGAGGTTGACTTCGAGTTATCGATATCGCTTTGGAAGCTAGAGTCGGTATAGCCTTCCAATTTCAGTTCTCTACCCCCATAGACCAAGAACAACTTATTGGTCCTTCTCAACAACTTGAGGATGTCTTTCACAGCTTTCTAGTTGTGGAAGACCGGGTTCGATTGATATCTTTTCACTACACATAGTGAAAACGCCACGTCAGGACGTGTAGATATCATCCCATACATGATGTTACCAATTGCCGAAGCATACGGAATGCGTGTCATCGTCACTATCTCTGCATCAGTCTCAGGAGACAGACTTGGATAGGACACGCCATGACACATTGTAGATGTCCTCTCAAGGACGCATCCATCGAGAACCGCTTCACGATGGTATCATGTATGTGGACTGGGTGAGACCAAGCCATCTTTTCGATCTATCTCTATAGATATGTATCCCAATACAAAAGATGCTTCACCCAAGTCCTGCATCGAGAACTTACTCGCTAACCATATCTCAGTTGATTGCAACATTCCTACATCATTCCCAATGAGTAGAATGTCATCAACATATAACACCAGGAATGTCACAACACTCCCACTGACCTTCTTATACACATAGGGTCCCTCATGATTCTTAGTAAATCAAACTATTTGATTGTACTGTCGAATCTGAAGGTTCCAACTCCTTAGATGCCTGCTTTAGATCATAAATAGATCTCTGAAGTTTACATACCATATGCTCACTTCCGATAGATGTAAACCCTTCAGGTTGAGACATGTAAATCACTTTCTTAAAATCCCCATTAAGAAAGACTTGTCTTAACATCCATCTGCCATATCTCATAGTCATACATGCAGCTATGGCTAGCAAAATCCTTATGGACTTGAACATTGCGACTGGGAAAAGGTTTCCTCAAAGTCAACTCCTTGTCTTTGAGTACATCCTTTTGCCACCAATCGCGCCTTGAAAGTCAATACCTTCCCATCCGCCCCAAGTCCCTATGGGAACAGTTCCCTCAGGTGGATCACAAGATCCTACACTTGGTTCGAATGCATGGAATTCAACTCAGATTCCATTGCTTCAAGCCACTTGGATGAATCGGCATCCGATAACGCTTCCTTGAAGGTCCTTGGATCACATCCATGGTTAGGCTCATCATGGCCCTCTTCAAGAAGCTGACCATACCTCATAGGTGGTCTCGAGAGTCTTCTCGGATCTTTTAGGAGCTTGTATCTCCTCTCTTGGCTCATCGGGTGTGGGTTCCTATAATTGTGGGTTTCTCTCGAACCTCTTCGAGTTCTATCATCTCCCTTTTCTATCCAATAGAAAATCCTTTTCCCAAAAGGTTGCATTCCTAGAAACAAACACTTTTGTTTCTTGGGGATGATAGAAATGATATCCAACTTAATTCCTTGGATATCCCACAAAGTAACATAAAATGGATCAACAATCCAATTTATCTCCCACTACCTGCTTCACATAAGCAGGGCTCCCCATATTCTAAGATAAGAATATTTGGGAGGCTTACCCATCCATATCTCATATGGTATCTGCCTTTGAATGGACATTTAGTAGAATATCTTTTACTTTTAAGTTATAGAGATCGTTTTCACGTTCTCAAGTACCAATTAAACATTCATTCTTGTAAATGTTGCAAACACCTTTGCTAAATAAACAAGAATATCCATTTTATCACAATAGAAATGGAAACAATGTTTTACACCAAACAGGTACAAACAAAACATCTCTTAAAATTAACTTAAAGTCATTGTCAACAATAAGTAAACATCCTTAATAGCCTTGGCAGCAACTCTTGCTCCATTGCCCATCCTCAAGAAGGTCACACCTTCCTTAAGCTTCCTACTTCTTCCCATCACCTGTAACCCATTACAGAGATGTGAGTCACAACCTGGTATCTAATACCCAAGAAGTAGAGTTAATTAAATGTTTACTTAAATTTAGAACATACCGTTTCCAGAACACTTCTGGGCAAGATATTCTTGCAATTTCGCCTCCAATGTCCAGGCTTCTTGCAGTGATGACAAACATCACTAGTCTTGTCAGCCTTAACTGGTCTGGCTGCCACAACGGATTCGGAGATTGCCTCAACAAGGGCACGTTCTTCTTGGGACGTTGGAAAGAACTCTTCTTTCCATTCCCATGTGGATCAATCTTCGTACCAGATGAAGAACCCACATAAAGAACCAACTTCTCTTTCTTGATGGTGGATTCAAACGTAACAAGCATGTTCACCAACTCCTCAAGGGTCGGTTCCATCTTGTTCATGTTGAAGTTCACCACAAAAGGATCAAATGAGCTAGGCAGCTGATAACAGCAACACGTCGGTGGTCAACTCCGAAGGCAAGATCAGATCCATGCCAACGCGCTTGTCCACGAGCCCGATCACCTTTAGGCCATGCTCATGGACCGAGGTCCCCTCTCGCATGCGCAAAGTGATCAGCTCCTTGACGGTAGCATGCCTAAGAGGACGCGTTTGCTCTCCAAAGAGCTCTTTGAGATGCAAATGAATGTCAGCAGCACTCTTTGCACCCTCAAAACGCCTCTGTAGCTCATCGTTCATAGAAGTCAGCATATAACACCTGGCTATCAAGTCATGGTCACACCATTCCTTGTAAGCCTGCAATTCCTCAGGATTGCAGTCAGTCGGAGCCTCAACAGGGGGCGACTGAGTAGTGTATATGTTACCCTTTCCGAATTTAAGACTATTTTCAAATTTCTTAGCCAAGTGAGGTAATTAGGTCCAGTTAATATGTGTTTGTCGAGTATTATAGATATCGAATTGCGCATCGAAGACATTGTCGATTTGTACTGAAAAGTAAAACAGATAAATGTTGATGACTATTTTAAATATTTAGTAAGATATGAAGTTTGGACTTAACTTCATAAATATTTGCTCCCACTGTTTTGACATCTTTCACTACCCTCTAGTGAAAACGGGAAACTCCTTTCCTCAGTAGGTACGTAAGGTCCAATTAGCGAATTATGATCCCGAATAATATCAGCCAATCACAATTCCTAAAAGGTAGTTTCCAATTGCATCACAATGCAACCCTTAACGTAAACTTTTGTCTCACGTTTGATTAGGACCCAATAATATGACGTCGTTCATCTTCACGTGTCAAGCCTTACCCATCGATGTTGAACCTTAATGGACGGTCGCCATGAGTTCCCTCAATAATATGAGCCGAAATCATGGAGTTCCACGTAGTTCACATCACCATGTCAATGGATGTCACAGCTTTCCGGCACCCAGGGCCCCCCAATAATATGAGCCGAGCCCCGAGTACGGGTAGCGTTCATCATGCACCCATTGTCGATGGAAGACAAGGAATTATAAACAAATTTATATTCCCCTTTTCGGGCTTGATATTAATTTTGAATCTTATTCAAAATGAGGGTTTTTAATTTTGAAAGGTCTCATCATTAATTTTATTTTAAAAGCTCGCCATGTTTGATCGTATGTTTGCCGGATTCATGCAACTTTGTTATTATAATAATAATAACGCACATACTCATTATTTATAACATATCATGCATATATCATAAATAGAAAACAATACAAGGATGATCAATCGCCCCAAAACTAATGGCCCGTGTGAGCCAAACACGGGCCTAGGTCCAATCCTAGGGTAAATGCACGGGATGCAATGCAACTAAACTATTACATTAGCATCCAATATTACATGTCTTCGATCTTCATAATCACCAAGGCCACCATCTTCCAATCTTGATCTTCCCCTATTCTAATATTTACAAATAAATATCCATGGCACATAGGGATACATCTCATGGGGTGGGAACGGGCCATAAACCAAGCCCACTTAAAAATTGATAATTATTACAATCATACAACACAAATATCCTAGCATACACCTAGCAAATTGGGCTTGGGCTTTTGATCATCCTTCATGCATAATATCACATATCATACACCATCAATTAATTATCACTATAATTAATTGATCCAATATTATATATCTTGATCCAATCACTAACCGCCACGATTATAAACTAAATTAACAAAGTATACAAACACCTTTGTCTACTTTCAATTAATTTATTTATAACCGAATTTCTTGTAAATCACCATTTACTATAAATAATTAAAGTCCAACTTCAATTATTTATTTATGAGAAAATTTGCAACTTTTGTAATTTTAAACTTAAGGGCCCAAAAACTTATTTTTCACCAAAAACATTTTGGCCCATTTAAAATTCACAACATGTTAGCCATCCAATGGCCCAACAACTCAAGGCCCATGACACTTTGATATTCCAAAACACTTTTGGAAACCCTAGCCGTCATCGCCGTCGCCGGAGCTCCGTCGCCGGATTCCGGCCAACAAAAAATTTTTTTTTTTTATTAAAAATGGGGCTTTCGGGCAGCCCCTGGGCTGCCCTTGCTGCCCGCGGGCAGCCCTCGGGCAGCGGCTGCCCGAAATGGGCAGCAACAGCTGCCGAGGGCTGCCCGAAACGGGCAGCAAGGGCAGCCCGAGGGGCTGCCCGAAACGCCATCTTTAATAAAAAAAAAAATTTTTAAGTTGGCCGGAATCCGGCGACGGAGCTCCGGCGACGGCGATGACGGCTAGGGTTTCCAAAGTGTTTTGGAAGATCAAAGTGTCATGGGCCTTGAGTTGTTGGGCCATTGGATGGACTAACAGTTTGTGAATTTTAAATGGGCTAAAAATTTTTGGTGAAAAATAAGTTTTGGGCCCTTAAGTTTAAATTATTAAATAAATAATTGCAAGTTGTTAATTTTATAAATAAATAATTGAAGTTGGACTTTAATTATTTATAGTAAATTGTGATTAAGAAATTCGGTTATAAATAAATTGAAAGTAGACAAAGGTGTTTGTATACTTTGTTAATTTAGTTTATAATCGTGGCGGTTAGTGATTGGATCAAGATATATAATATTGGATCAATTAATTATAGTGATAATTAATTGATGGTGTATGATATGTGATATTATGCATGAAGGATGATCAAAAGCCCAAGCCCAATTTGCTAGGTGTATGCTAGGATATTTGTGTTGTATGATTGTAATAATTATCAATTTTAAAGTGGGCTTGGTTTATGGCCCGTTCCCACCCCATGAGATGTATCCCTATGTGCCATGGATATTTATTTGTAAATATTAGAATAGGGGAAGATCAAGATTGGAAGATGGTGGCCTTGGTGATTATGAAGATCGAAGACATGTAATATTGGATGCTAATGTAATAATTTAGTTGCATTGCATCCCGTGCATTTACCCTAGGATTGGACCTAGGCCCGTGTTTGGCTCACACGGGCCATTAGTTTTGGGGCGATTGATCATCCTTGTATTGTTTTCTATTTATGATATATGCATGATATGTTATAAATAATGAGTATGTGCGTTATTATTATTATAATAACAAAGTTGCATGAATCCGGCAAACATACGATCAAACATGGCGAGCTTTTAAAATAAAATTAATGATGAGACCTTTCAAAATTAAAAACCCTCATTTTGAATAAGATTCAAAATTAATATCAAGCCCGAAAAGGGGAATTATAAATTTGTTTATAATTTCCTTGTCTTCCATCGACAATGGGTGCATGATGAACGCTACCCGTACTCGGGGCTCGGCTCATATTATTGGGGGGGCCCTGGGTGCCGGAAAGCTGTGACATCCATTGACATGGTGATGTGAACTACGTGGAACTCCCATGATTTCGGCTCATATTATTGAGGGAACTCATGGCGACCGTCCATTAAGGTTCAACATCGATGGGTTAGGCTTGACACGTAAAGATGAACGACGTCATATTATTGGGTCCTAATCAAACGTGAGACAAAAGTTTACGTTAAGGGTTGCATTGTGATGCAATTGGAAACTACCTTTTAGGAATTGTGATTGGCTGATATTATTCGGGATCATAATTCGCTAATTGGACCTTACGTACCTACTGAGGAAAGGAGTTTCCCGTTTTCACTAGAGGGTAGTGAAAAATGTCAAAACAGTGGGAGTAAATATTTATAAAGTTAAAGTCCATACTTTATATCTTACCAAATATTTTAAATAGTCATCAACATTTATCTGTTTTACTTTTCAGTACAAATTTGACAATGTCTTCGATTCGCAATTCGATATCTATAATACTCGACAAACACATATTAACTGGACCTAATTACCTCACTTGGCTAAGAAATTTGAAAATAGTCTTAAATTCGGAAAGGGTAACATATACACTAACTCAGTCGCCCCCTGTTGAGGCTCCGACTGACTGCAATCCTGAGGAATTGCAGGCTTACAAGGAATGGTGTGACCATGACTTGATAGCCAGGTGTTATATGCTGACTTCTATGAACGATGAGCTACAGAGGCGTTTTGAGGGTGCAAAGAGTGCTGCTGACATTCATTTGCATCTCAAAGAGCTCTTTGGAGAGCAAACGCGTCCTCTTAGGCATGCTACCGTCAAGGAGCTGATCACTTTGCGCATGCGAGAGGGGACCTCGGTCCATGAGCATGGCCTAAAGGTGATCGGGCTCGTGGACAAGCTCGTTGGCATGGATCTGATCTTGCCTTCGGAGTTGACCACCGACGTGTTGCTGTTATCACTGCCTAGCTCATTTGATCCTTTTGTGGTGAACTTCAACATGAACAAGATGGAACCGACCCTTGAGGAGTTGGTGAACATGCTTGTCACGTTTGAATCCACCATCAAGAAAGAGAAGTTGGTTCTTTATGTGGGTTCTTCATCTGGTACGAAGATTGATCCACATGGGAAGGGAAAGAAGAGTTCTTTCCAACGTCCCGAGAAGAACGTGCCCTTGTTGAGGCAATCTCCGAACCCTGTTGAGGCAGCCAGACCAGTTAAGGCTGACAAGACTAATGATGTATGTCATCACTGCAAGAAGCCTGGACATTGGAGGCGTAATTGCAAAGAATATCTTGCCCAGAAGTGTTCTGGAAACGATATGTTCTAAATTTAAGTAAACATTTTAATTAACTCTACTTCTTGGGTATTAGATACCGGTTGTGACTCACATCTCTGTAATGGGTTACAGGTGATGGGAAGAAGTAGGAAGCTTAAGGAAGGTGTGACCTTCTTAAGGATGGGCAATGGAGCAAGAGTTGCTGCCAAGGCTATTAAGGATGTTTACTTATTGTTGAACAATGACTTTAAGTTAATTTTAAGAGATGTTTTGTTTGTACCTGTTTGGTGTAAAACATTGCTTCCATTTCTATTGTAATAAAAATGGATATTCTTGTTTATTTAGCAAAGGTGTTTGCAACATTTACAAGAATGAATGTTTAATTGGTACTTGAGAACTTGAAAAACGATCTCTATAACTTAAAAGTAAAAGATATTCTACTAAATGTCCATTCAAAGGCAGATACCATATGAGATATGGATGGGTAAGCCTCCCAAATATTCTTATCTTAGAATATGGGGAGCCCTGCTTATGTGAAGCAGGTAGTGGGAGATAAATTGGATTGTTGATCCATTTTATGTTACTTTGTGGGATATCCAAGGAATTAAGTTGGATATCATTTCTATCATCCCCAAGAAACAAAAGTGTTTGTTTCTAGGAATGCAACCCTTTTGGGAAAAGGATTTTCTATTGGATAGAAAAGGGGAGATGATAGAACTCGAAGAGGTTCGAGAGAAACCCACAATTATAGAACCCACACCCGATGAGCCAAGAGAGGAGATACAAGCTCCTAGCAGATACGAGAAAGTCTCGAGACCACCTATGAGGTATGGTCAGCTTCTTGAAGAGGGCCATGATGAGCCTAACCATGGATGTGATCCAAGGACCTTCAAGGAAGCGTTATCGGATGCCGATTCATCCAAGTGGCTTGAAGCAATGGAATCTGAGATGAATTCCATGCATTCGAACCAAGTGTAGGATCTTATGGATCCACCTGAGGGAACTGTTCCCATAGGGACTTGGGGCGGATGGGAAGGTATTGACTTTCAAGGCGCGATTGGTGGCAAAAGGATGTACTCAAAGACAAGGAGTTGACTTTGAGGAAACCTTTTCCCAATCGCAATGTTCAAGTCCATAAGGATTTTATTAGCCATAGCTGCATAGTATGACTATGAGATATGGCAGATGGATGTCAAGACAAACTTTCTTAAATGGGGATTTTAAGAAAGTTATTTACATGTCTTAACCTGAAGGGTTTACATCTATTGGAAGTGAGCATATGGTATGCAAACTTCAGAGATCTATTTATGATCTAAAGCAGGCATCTAGGAGTTGAAACCTCAGATTCGACAGTACAATCAAAGAGTTTGATTTACTAAGAATCATGAGGGACCCTATGTGTATAAGAAGGTCAGTGGGAGTGTTGTGACATTCCTGGTGTTATATGTTGATAACATTCTACTCATTGGGAATGATGTGGGAATGTTGCAATCAACTAAGATATGGTTAACGAGTAAGTTCTCGATGCAGGACTTGGGTGAAGCATCTTTTGTATTGGGATACAGATCTATTGAGATAGATCGAAAAGATGGCTTGGTCTCACCCAGTCCACATACATGATACCATCGTGAAGCGGTTCTCGATGGATGCGTCCTTGAGAGGACATCTACCAATGTGTCATGGCGTGTCCCTATCCAAGTCTGTCTCCTGAGACTGATGCAGAGATAGTGACGATGACACGCATTCCGTATGCTTCGGCAATTGGTAACATCATGTATGGGATGATATCTACACGTCCTGACGTGGCGTTTTCACTATGTGCAGTGAAAAGATATCAATAGAACCCCGGTCTTCCACAACTAGAAAGCTGTGAAAGACATCCTCAAGTTGTTGAGAAGGATCAATAAGTTGTTCTTGGTCTATGGGGGTAGAGAACTGAAATTGGAAGGCTATACCGACTCTAGCTTCCAAAGCGATATCGATAACTCGAAGTCAACCTCTAGTTTTGTATTCTTGCTCAACGGTGCTGCTGTCTCTTGGAAGAGTTCCAAGTAAGACAATAATACGGATTCCAGCACAGAGGCCGAATACATTGCTACATCAGATGCAGCAAGAGAGGCTGTTTGGATAAGGAATTTCGTCCAAGAGTTGGACGTCATTCCTAATGGAATTGCTCCTATCCCGGTGTTGTGTGACAACACGGGAGCTATAGCTCAAGCAAAGGAGCCAAGGTCTCATCAGAAATCCAAACTCGTATTGAGAAAGTACCACATCCTCGGAGAGATTGTGGAATGAAGAGTAGTGTCTATTGACAAAGTCGGCTCCGCAGATTATGTTGTTGATCCACTAGCTAAGCCTTTACCTGGACCATTATTCGACAAGCATCGCGAATCAATGGGTTTTAAGCATATGGGTAGTTGGCTCTAGTGCAAGTGGGAGATTGTTAGAGTAGGTGCCCGTCGAGCCAAGTGTTGGCCGAGTGTTCACAATGAAACTCTATGAATAAGCAGTCTTTATTTTAATAATATTTGAAATTATTATTTTGGCAAATCTTTATCTGTATACCCATGCTAGCTGCATAGATAAAGCCCTTGAATATACAAATAGTAGAAAGAATATGAGATGCTCATATGATGAGTATCATGAAACTCATATTTGTAATACTGTATATTCTAAACGGTTCCTAGTCGATTCAGCCGCCACTAAGAAGGATATAGGCCGCTCGAGTTAGAGACTAGTATCTGCGATGTGAGTACCATGTTTCATTGGTAGGGGACATTATGATGTCCGAACATGCAGATAGGTGCTCCTTGTAGAGTGCACTGAACAACCCTCCATAAAAGGACTTTCCAAGTGGTTCTCACTTATCGAGTGGAAAAGTCCTGGTTTATGGTTGTACAGAATTAGTCCTTATGACCCGGGACAACATTGAGACTCTATGTGCTAGAATTACACTTTGACTTGTTTACCGACTCTCATGGGGTCATCAGGTGGCAAGGTTGGGTGTTCTGTCGAAACACATAGGAGTCGATGCATTGTAGTCGGGGATTCACCGCTTACCTTCGGGTATGGATATCCTATGTGTAATCATGTGTATGTAGGTTGAAATCTCTGGCCAGAGTATGGTTGTAATTATGAAAGGTGTTTCATAGATTACACCATCGATGCAACTACGACATGACACATAGTATCGATTCATTGACAACTCTCGATAAACCAATGGTTGTCGAATCGATCGGGATATATGAGTTGAAGGGACCGTACTGTACGCTAACCATAATTGAATGGTTCTTGCAGGCACTATCATGTGATACCTAGGGAATCACGTAAGCGATGCTGCTAGGCGTTTAACGTGATTGGTTGGGTACTATCAGACTTGAGTTCTGACGTTCTTACTATCAAGGAGTTGATAAGTAAGAATGGAGCAATTAGGGTATGCTCGAATAAGGACATGTTTAGTCCGAATCACATGGAGATGTGAACCCACGGCTAGTTGTATCAGTGAACCATTGAGGGCCACACAAGTACTAGCTTTGTAAATCCCGATGAGAAGTAAAAATAGTTCAATGTGTTGAACGGCTTATAAAGGAGTTTATAAGCGTAAGGAAAATTAGAAGTATGACTTCTATAAAGGAGAAAATAGTTCAATGTGTTGAACGGCTTATAAATGTGTTTATAAGTGTAAAGAAAAATAGAAGTATGACTTCTATGAGAGAAATATAAATTTTAATTTATGGAAGTGTTCCTAGATTAAAATTTGGCCAAGTGACTAATGTTTTTGAAAATTGTGATTTTCATAAACATTATTATGGACTAAATTAAATTAATTCAAGTGTTGAATTAATTAAACACTAGTGGGCCTAGTAGAGCCCAAATAATTAAATTAATTCAAGTGTTGGATTAATTAAATAATATTGAGTCTAGTAGAGCTCAATTAAAATAATTATTTAACTAGTGGGACTTGGGTAAATTCAAGTAATGTTTAATTAGTCTCAAATATGTTTGAGATAATTAAATTTAGTCCAAAGTTTTTAATTTGATTAAAAACTATATTGTATGCATGCATGGGAGGTGAAGAGTTGGGGAATACTTTTGATTAAAATAATGGTTGGCATGCAACTTTTTGTATCAACTTTTTGCAACCCCAAGAGAACTCTTCCCTCCTCCATTCCAAGCAATATGGCCGAAACCTCTCTTGCAATTCTCTCCATTTTTTTTCTCTTCTTTTGTGTTCTTCAATTTGTTGGAGAAAACACACACTTCTCTTTGAAAAATCCTCACATTTTTCTAGTGCAAATTGTGAGGGGATCTACCTAGTTGGTGGTGGGCCTAATTTGAAGGAAAGTTTCAAGGATTTGGAGGAGGAGCTTGTAGATCTTCATGCCTTGAAGAGCTTTGTTGTTTGACAACAAAGTTGGAGCCACAATCAATCTTTTAAAGATTGATAGGTATATTTTCTAAACACACTATGAATGTCATTTTTGTGTTTTTATTGTATTTGTTGCACAAAAGATAGGGGTGGCCGAAATTTTGAGCTAAAAATTTTAGATTTTAAACTTCCGTTGCGCTTCCGGCCACCGTAACCGGTCCGCTTTCAACACTTTTGCGTGCTATTCTTAAAAAGAACTTGGATTGACATTTCTATGGACTTTATTTTGGGGTTGCCTAGGACTAAGAAGGGGATCGATTCTATTTTTGTTGTTGTGGATAGATTCTCTAAGATGACACATTTTATATCTTGTCATAAAACTGATGATGCTTCAAACATTGCGGATTTGTTCTTTAGAGAAGTCGGAAGGTTGCATGGCATGCCTAGGACTATTGTTTCTGGTCGCGATGTTAAATTCTTGAGTTTCTTTTGGAAGATTTTATGGGCTAAACTTGGCACAAAATTGTTGTTTTCTACTACTTGTCATCCTCAAACGGATGGACAAACTGAAGTTGTCAGTAGCACTTTGGGAACACTTTTGCGTGCTATTCTTAAAAAGAACTTGGATTGACATTTCTATGGACTTTATTTTGAGGTTGCCTAGGACTAAGAAGGGGAGGGATTCTATTTTCGTTGTTGTGGTGAGATTCTCTAAGATGGCATATTTTATAGCTTGTCATAAAATCGATGATGCTTCAAACATTGCGGATTTGTTCTTTAGAGAAGTTGGTAGGTTGCATGGCATGCCTAGGACTATTGTTTCTGGTCGCGATGTTAAATTCTTGAGTTACTTTTGGAATACTTTATGGTCTAAACTTGGCACAAAATTGTTGTTTTCTACTACTTGTCATCCTCAAACGGATGGACAAACTGAAGATGTCAATAGAACTTTGGGAACACTTTTGCGTGCTATTCTTAAAAAGAACTTGGATTGACATTTCTATGGACTTTATTTTGGGGTGCCTAGGACTAAGAAGGGGATGGATTCTATTTTCGTTGTTGTGGATAGATTCTCTAAGATAGCACATTTTTTAGCTTGTCATAAAACCGATGATGCTTCAAACATCGCGGATTTGTTCTTTAGAGAAGTCGTTAGGTTGCATGGCATGCCTAGGACTATTGTTTCTGGTCGCGATGTTAAATTCTTGAGTCACTTTTGGAATACTTTATGGGCTAAACTTGGCACAAAATTGTTGTTTTCTACTACTTGTCATCCTCAAACGGATGGACAAACTGAAGTTGTCAATAGAACTTTGGGAACACTTTTGCGTGCTATTCTTAAAAAGAACTTGGATTGACATTTCTATGGACTTTATTTTGGGGTTGCCTAGGACTAAGAAGGGGATTGATTCTATTTTTGTTGTTGTGGATAGATTCTCTAAGATGGCACATTTTATAGCTTGTCATAAAACCGATGATGTTTCAAACATTGCAGATTAGTTCTTTAGAGAAGTCGGAAGGTTGCATGGCATGCCTAGGACTATTGTTTCTGGTCGCGATGTTAAATTCTTGAGTTTCTTTTGGAAGACTTTATGGGCTAAACTTGGCACAAAATTGTTGTTTTCTACTACTTGTCATCCTCAAACGGATGGACAAACTGAAGTTGTCAATAACACTTTGGGAACACTTTTGCGTGCTATTCTTAAAAAGAACTTTGATTGACATTTCTATGGACTTTATTTTGAGGTTGCCTAGGACTAAGAAGGGGAGGGATTCTATTTTCGTTGTTGTGGATAGATTCTCTAAGATGGCACATTTTATAGCTTGTCATAAAATCGATGATGCTTCAAACATTGCGGATTTGTTCTTTAGAGAAGTTGGTAGGTTGCATGGCATGCCTAGGACTATTGTTTCTGGTCGCGATGTTAAATTCTTGAGTCACTTTTGGAATACTTTATGGTCTAAACTTGGCACAAAATTGTTGTTTTCTACTACTTTTCATCCTCAAACGGATGGACAAACTGAAGTTGTCAATAGAACTTTGGGAACACTTTTGTGTGCTATTCTTAAAAAGAACTTGGATTGATATTTCTATGGACTTTATTTTGGGGTTGCCTAGGACTAAGAAGGGGAGGGATTCTATTTTCGTTGTTGTGGATAGATTTTCTAAGATGGCACATTTTATACTTGTCATAAAACCGATTATGCTTCAAACATTGCGGATTTGTTCATTAGAGAAGTCGTTAGGTTGCATGGCATGCCTAAGACTATTGATTCTGGTCGCGATGTTAAATTTTTGAGTTACTTTTGGAATACTTTATGGTCTAAACTTGGCACGAAATTGTTGTTTTTGTGGGGACCCGGGCTCTAACTTTTCTTTGGGATTAAATGGATCATTAATAAAAAAAATGGGTCAAATTTTTTCGTTTTTACATTAACTTAAATGTAAACTAACACAAGAAGATTCTATGTTATTCAACAACATAATATACAACCATAAGATACAAATATGTCTGGTTCCAAACCATATTCGACAACTAGTAATTAAATACAGTACATGCCAAAGGTACAACTACTAGTCCTTCTGCTAAGCCCGAGATCACCACGCTATGTCCATCTTTCATCCTCTGCGTGACCCAGATCCTGCCCCACCTGTTGTTATGCACACATACAAACATAACAACAGCCGGAAACTCCGGTGAGAACAAATCCCAGTATAAACATGTATACATGCATATAATCAATCTAAACATGAAACATGCTATCATGAATGACAATCATATAAACATGCAATGCGAATCAAACCATGTCTGGACTCGACTCGACTAGAACTCTAGGGATCCCGATGTGAATAAGACGTCAATGGCTGTCACCTACCCTCCCACTCGGGGTGACTGTACGTCTTATTCCTAGACTTCGGTCTGAGCTGTATCAACGACTACAATAGGAGTCAAGGCTGCTCCTAAGCTGAGATACACCGAACATCTAGATAGTTGAAAATGACTGTCAACGACGCTCCTATCTTAAATGCAATGATTATCAACCTGTAACAAAGCATGCTCATATTCGTATCTGAATATCACAATAATCTTACATGCTTGAATACAATTCTATAATCAAAGCAAAATCATGTAACAAGATTTGAATATAATTCTATAAACAAGTCATAAACATGTTACAATTAAATACAACCAATTCTAGTATGTGATTTTAATTTGGGAAACTCAAATAATATCTTATTTGAGTTGTGGCTTCCCAAACAACATGATTTATACCTTTCTTGTTGAACAGTCGGTGTCAAAGTCTCGAGATCAGTATGTCAACTCTGTCAAGTTTAGTCTGAAATGATAATGTGTAGATATATTCTATCAAAACACAACTCAAATCAACTCATATGCAAATAATATTCAATCTTGGTACCACATTGACGGCATAACGGCGTATATTTCGGTACCGATATCTCCACAACAATATACTAAATCCAAATCAACTCATGATCTTCAACAATAACAATTCAACACACCAAACTTCTGCATAATTCTCATATCACATAAGCTAGAATTTCGAATATTGGCATGCGGTGTCCTAAAATCAATCCGATCACGAATATATCAAGCTCAACATACCAAGAACATATATTCTAAGTCAAATCTGAAATTCCCCAACACATATATTTCAAAACATGTTGGAATTGCAAGAAACTTACATCCTTACGAAGCTTATGGCATGAGGAACACGAATCTATTCTTGGATATAACTTTGGATGGTTAGATTCTTCACAAACTAACATCTAAGCTTGGAGTAATTTTGAAGGATGTCTTGGAGAGTTCTCTCGGTTCTCTAGTTCTGGATGAATGCTGAATGGAGTGAAATGGAGACACATGTGATATATTTGCATGGCCAAGACAAGTGTTTTATTTTTCAAAATCCACGTCTCTCGCTCGGGCGGTCAAAAGTTGCCGCCCGGGCGAGTAATTCTCGGCCCTCGCCCATTCCAGCAGCCTCGCTCGGGCGGTCAAAAACATCCGCCCGGGCGAGTGACTCTCGGCCCTCTTCTCCTAGGCACTCTCGCTCGGGCGGTCAAAAACGTCCGCCCGGGCGAGTCACTTTCGCCCACCACTACTATTATCTCAATTTAATCTTAAAATAACCTGATTATAATCATGTCCACTCAAAATCAATAATCTCAAACTAACATGTTATAAAATCTTGGGCATTACATTTCTCCCCCTTTAAGACATATGTTCGTCCTCGAACTTGATATAAATCAATTAGAGTATTTAAAACAGCATTACCATCTAAAACCGAATAAATACTCACATCATATAAATAACTCGGGGTGTTTCTGTCTCATGTCTGCCTCTGTTTCCCAAGTTGCTTTCTCGTTGCCATGACGACTCCACTGAACTTTCACAAGTGGAATAATCTTCGTTCTGAGTTGCTTATCTTTCCGATCAAGAATCTGTATCGGTTGTTCAACGTAGCTCAAGGTTTGATCAAGCTCAGCTTCGTCAGGACGAATGATATGAGAAACATCAGGCATGTATTTACGCAACATTGGTACATGAAAGACGTCATGTATCCCAGATAGAGAAGGAGGAAGAGCCAGTCGATATGCTCGATCGCCAATCTTCTCTAGAATCTCGTAAGGACCGACGTATCTAGGAGACAACTTTCCACGCTTGCCAAATCTGACAACGCCTCTGAAGGGGGAAATTTTCAAGAACACTCTATCTCCTTGTTCAAATACCAACGGTCTACGTCTGATATTGGCGTATTTGGCTTGCCTATCCTGTGCTGTCTTCATTCTTTTCTGAATAACTTTCACCTTCTCAGTCATGTCACGAATCATGTCTGGCCCAAGTTCTGGCACTTCTGAAATATCATCCCAGTATAGCGGAGATCTGCACTTCTTGCCATATAAGGCTTCAAACGGTGCCATCTCAATGCTCGTCTGATAGCTGTTATTATAAGAGAATTCACAAAGAGGTAGGGAATCTTGCCAACGAGTACCAAAATCTAGTACTACGGCTCTCAACATATCCTCTAATGTCTGGATAGTCCGCTCTGACTGTCCGTCTGTCTGAGGATGATAAGCAGTACTCAGGTGTAAAGTCGTACCTAAGGCCTGCTGTAAACTGTGCCAGAAGTGTGAAGTAAATCGTGGATCACGATCTGATACGATAGAGTTCGGCACTCCATGCAATCTGATTACCTCTCGAACATATATCTCCGCCATCTGATCATGTCGATACGTCATTCTGTACGGAATGAAACAAGCTGATTTGGTTAGTCTGTCGATAACGACCCAAATCGCATCACAGCCTCGGGAAGATCGGGGTAACTTCGTCACAAAATCCATGGAAATATGGTCCCATTTCCAATCAGGGATAGACAAACTCTGAAGTAACCCTCCGGGCTTCTTCCTCTCGGCCTTCACCTGTTGGCAGTTCAAGCATTTAGACACATACTCTGCGACGTCTGACTTCATCTGTTTCCACCAGAACTGTGTCTTCAAATCATTGTACATCTTCCTGCCACTAGGATGGATGCTGAACCGACTGCAGTGCGCTTCAGACATAATCTGATATCTCAAGTCTGAAACATCTGGCACTACAATGCGGTTATTCACATACAACACATGATCGCGTACCTGATATTCAGATAAATGTCCTGCTCTGACCATCTGGATCGATCTTTGTACATTCTGATCGGTTCGTTGAGCTTCTTTGATCCTCATGATTAAATCAGGCTCAACTCGAATAGCAGTGTGGGGACCCGGACGCTAATCATGTTCTTATTGGGATTTAATAATCTGTTCTGATAAACAGGGTCTAAAAATTTTTCGTTTTAAAATATAACTGCGGAAGGTAAAGGAATCTAAATACTATACATGTCTGTATAAACTACATGTCAGTATTAAAAGTACAACAAGCTGATTTAAGGTTCAACTACTAAAGTCCAGTAATACAACCAAGTCTACTGTAAGTCCGGAATCACCACGCTAAACTCGTCTTCTCTCATCATCATCTTGACCCCGAACCAGCCCCTCCTGTTGTCATGCACACATACAAAACAAGACAACAGCCGGATAACTCCGGTGAGAAATAAATCCCAGTATAAAACATGGTAAACATGTATATACATAAAATAGTTCATGAAACATGCTGTCATGAATAAAATCAAAACATTAGATTTCATAAGCTATGAAATCTAATCACAACAAGCATGCACTTCAAATCAGATAAACATGCATATAACCAATCTAAATCATAAAAACATGCTAGCACAACTGGAAGCAATAACGATGGGTCCCATGATCTAGGAGCCACATCTATATAAGCATGCAGTCCTAATCAAACCATGTCTAGACTCGACTCAATCTGTAACTCTAGGGATCTCGGGGTGAATAAGACGTCACTGGCTGTCACCTACCCTACCAATGGAGGTGCTGTACGTCTTATTCCTAGACTTCGGCCTGATCTGTATCCACATCTACAATAGGGGAGGTGATCTTTCACTAAGCTGAGATATCGCCGAACGTCTAGAGTCTGCCTGATCTCCAGACTGTCATATCTTAATGCATGAATAACAATTTATAATCATAGCATAATCATATAAAACATAACAAGAGTATAGTATGTGATTTAGTGGGCAACTCAACGCGATCTCAATTGAGTTGTTCTTCCCGAATATCACATGAATTATACCTTTGTCTTCCTGATCTGATGACGACGACGTCTCGAAGTCGAATTTGTCCATATCTGATCTGAAATGACAATAACAGATACACTGTATCAATGTGTAACCCGATTTACAATCTGTTCTGATCAATATCTTTATAAACTACAATCTGATTCATATCAACAATATCACACGATAACAGAAACCAATACTGAAACTAATCAATCTGAATCGACTGATGTCTCAACGGTAATATCAATACCATAATATCATTCTTCTAGTCCCAGCATATCAATATCTATCACAGACAACTGTCAAAAATGCTGAAATGCATAACACAGACATACGGTGTTATTTCTTCGATCTGACTTCATATAACTACTGAATAATCTATCCAGACCCATAAGAATAATCATCTATTTATTCTTCAACCAAGAATACTAGAATTTAGTGTGAATTCTCAGTCAATATCTTCTAAAATTCATAACAATTGTATAACCCCTCTATTCTTCAATCTGTCTTCGATTATACAATGTTTACTACAACAGAAACATCATATCTGAATTCTATTCAGTTCTGACAACATCATAAAATCAAACCTTGTCTAAACGTAATAAAACTTACGTCCTTGTGTAGCTTGTAGCGAGAGGAGTTCAGAACTGAAGTCGGATTCCAATTTAGATAAACGATTTGCTCGTAAATCAATTTCTAAAGAAAAAGAACAAAGCTTTTCCCTAACCCTCGATTTTCTATTTCCAATTCTGAAAAATTGCATGCTAATATATATATATATATATATATATACCTTCCGTGCATGCAAGGCAAATGGCACAACCTTTGTGCAACACGTCTCGCGCATATGCGCGGTCACTACTCGCGCATATGCGCGAGACCTACTGTCTCGGCGAAAGTACTGCTCGCGCATATGCGCCATTATTTCCGCGCATATGTGCCACCCCTACTGGCCCTCCCGCGCATATGCGCCATCTCCGTCGCGCATATGCGCCGATGGTACTGGCCTTGCCGCGCATGGGCGCGCATTATCTCGCGCATGTGCGCGTAAGTCTCGGCCAGCTCCGCGCAGGTGCGCCAATCCATACAGCGCATGTGCGCGGGACCTTTCTTGCACACATAATTTTAATTCTTTTCGCGACTCTCCCGGTCCGATCCGTTCCGTCTATAATCATCTCGATTAATTAAATAAATCATTCCGGATTAAATCCAAAGCATTTCAGATTACGATAATTAAATTCCCGGGCATTACAAGCAGCAAGTCGTAGTGGCCTCATATCTGTATCAAATTCTAATCCAGAGAAACAGCAATTTTCAACGAGTTTTGTAACACCTATCGTCGATAAGGATAGGGAACAAACCTTTCGACTCAAAGCATCTGCCGCTGCATTCGACTTTCCTGGATAATATTTGATCTCACAATCAAAATCTTTTAACAGATCAAGCCATCTACGCTATCCTAATGTTCAACTCCGACTGAGAGAACAAGTACTTTAGGCTTTTATGGTCCGAATAGATCTCAAATTTCTCGCCATAAAGATAATGACGCCATATCTTTAGTGCAAATACGATAGCCGCCAATTCAAGATCATAAATAGGGTATCGAGTCTCGTGAGTCTTCAATTGTCTTGAGGCATATGCGACCACATGACCTCGCTGCATAAGAACACATCCCAAACCTCTGTGAGAGGCATCACAATATACAACGAAATCACACGTACCTGAAGGAATCATCAAGACAGGTGCACTGGTCAGCCTCTTCTTCAATTCTAGAAAGCTAGACTCACACTCCTCAGACCATAGGAATGGCGCATTCTTCTGTGTCAATTGTGTGATTGGCTTGGCAATACGGGAGAAATCTTGGATGAATCATCTATAGTATCCTGCTAGACCCATGAAACTGCGTATTTATGGCACAGAAGTCGGTCTCGGCCAACTGATCACAGCTTCCACTTTACTCGGATCTACAGAAATACCATCTCCAGATATGATATGTCCCAAAAAAACAACTCGATTCAACCAAAATTCACACTTTGACAATTTGGCATACAGTCTCTCATTTCTCAGTGTCTGCAACACAATTCTGAGATGTTCTGCATGCTCATTCCTGTTCTGAGAATACACCAGAATGTCGTCGATAAAGACAATAACAAAATCATCCAAATACCTCTGAAAGATTTGATTCATCAAGCCCATAAATACTGCCGGAGCATTTGTTAAACCAAAAGGCATGACAATAAATTCGTAATGTCCATACCTGGTTCGAAATGCTGTTTTCGGTATGTCTACATCTCGAACTCTGAGCTGATGATATCCGGATCGCAAGTCAATCTTAGAATACACAGAGGATCCCTGCAACTGATCAAATAAATCATCGATCCTAGGCAATGGATATTTATTCTTTATCGTCGCCTTATTCAGTTGCCTGTAATCGATACACAACCGCATCGATCCATCTTTCTTTCGCACGAATAGCACCGGAGCGCCCCAAGGAGATACACTAGGTCTGATATATCCCTTGGCTAGAAGATCTTCCAACTGTGCCTTTAATTCTTTCAACTCTATCGGTGCCATCCTATACGGAGCTCTCGAAATAGGAGTGGTACCTGGAATCAAATCAATACTAAAATCTACCTCTCGCACCGGAGGTAACCCTGGAATCTCCTCTGGAAACACATCGGAAAATTCCCGTACTACTGGCAAATCTGCCAATGTCGGGCTAGATTTTTGTACATCTACAGCATACACAAGGAACCCATCTGCTCCTTTCTGTAACAGCTTATTCATAGACAAAGCCGAAATCAAGGGAATCCGAGATCTGGAACCCTTTCCGTAGAATTTCCACTCATCTGTCATTTCTGGTCTGAATCTGACAATCATCTTGTGGAAACAATCCACGGTGGCTCTGTACTTTGTTAACATGTCAATTCCAACAATACAATCAAAATCATCTAACCCGAGTACTATGCAATCTAGATCAATTTCATGACCCTCAAACCGTAAGATGCAATGTCTAACCGTAGTCACCGATATCAATCCACTTCCTAATGGAGAAGTGATAGACACGACATCTAATAACGACTCAACAGGCAGAGAATGCGAAAATGCAAATCGTTCTGATATGAATGTATGCGATGCACCCGTATCTATCAATATATAAGCAGGATAACCGCAAAGGGAACAGTTACCTGCAATGACATCATCTGGGGCATCCTGTGCTTGCTCCTCTGTCAACGCAAACACTTGAGCCTGTTGTCTCTGAGGCTGACTGACTCCCTGGCTGGCCACCTCTGGCTCGAGGCTGGGTCTGAGTAGCTGGTGGCTGAAATGAGTGAACAGATGAAGCTTGCCTCTCCGGCTGAGTCACTGAGGTAGACGACCCTGCAGCCTGAAATCTTGATGCTCCACTTCTCTGAGGACAGACCTTAGCATAATGCCCCGGTTGTTTGCATATGTTACACCTGCCCACTACACCTTGACACTGTTCTGTGGCATGTTTACCTCCACAAGTACTGCAATATCCACTTGCCACCTCTAGACTCTGGCCAAAGCCTCTCTGTCTTGACCCGCTGGAGCTCGAAGAACTGCTCCCTGCCCTCTTAAACTGTTTACCCTTTGCTTTCAACTGATCTTTGTGTCCGCTGCTGCTACCACCACTTTCGAATCGAGGAGGAGATTGTACTGGAGGTAGTGGCGGTCTTGGACTCGGAGCAACATACGGAACACTCCGTTGTCTCAGCAACCCTACTTCAGCTCCTTTGGCACGGTTCAATGCTTCAGAGAAATTATTGGGTCTCCCAGTATTAATCAATGTAAAGACATCAGGATTTAAGCCGTTTATAAACTGATCTGCCATGGCCTCATCATTACCTGAAACGTGAGGTGCAAAGCGAAGCAAAGAAGAAAATTTAGCAACGTACTCTTCAATGTTCAATTGCCCTTGCCTCAGGTTTGCGAATTCAGCGCATTTATCTTTACGGTAGGATACAGGGAAGAATCGCTGATAGAACTCCGTCTTGAATGCTTTCCATGTAACCTCGGTGCCACGCTGTTCTAGTGCTCTCCTTATATTCACCCACCAATACTTAGCCACGTCTTGCAGTTGATGGCCAATGAGTTTCACTCGCTTCTCGTCACTATATTCCAGAGACTCGAATAACATTTCGATATCCTCCAACCAGCTTTCACATTCGATTGCATTTTCTGTACCCTTGAGGGTCGGTGGTCGGAATGACTGGAATCGCTTTAATAGAGTCTCCATAGGCGTAGCAGTGACATCCATCGTATCACCAGATGTGCTACCCTGTTCTGGTGCTGGTGGTCGTAAAGGAACGGCTGCTCTTCTAGGAGGCATGAATCTGATATTCAAACAATTTAGTATACAATCTATACTAACTGTCTCAGCCCTCCTCGGATCATTTACCTCTGATCCAGAATCGGTTCTGATTCAGTCTTAATCAATACATGCTGCAACCAAATCAGATAACACAACACGGAATAGGGAAAGCAATAAATCATGATATGCTAGCATGATATTAACAAGGAAGATGACTCGATCTACCCCGCTCATTCTATTCTATCTCAGTCTACAGAACCAACGGCTCTGATACCACCTGTTGTGGGGACCCGGGCTCTAACTTTTCTTTGGGATTAAATGGATCATTAATAAAAAAAAATGGGTCAAATTTTTTCGCTTTTACATTAACTCAAATGTAAACTAACACAAGAAGATTCTATGTTATTCAACAACATAATATACAACCATAAGATACAAATATGTCTGGTTCCAAACCATATTCGACAACTAGTAATTAAATACAGTACATGCCAAAGGTACAACTACTAGTCCTTCTGCTAAGCCCGAGATCACCACGCTATGTCCATCTTTCATCCTCTGCGTGACCCAGATCCTGCCCCACCTGTTGTTATGCACACATACAAACATAACAACAGCCGGAAACTCCGGTGAGAACAAATCCCAGTATAAACATGTATACATGCATATAATCAATCTAAACATGAAACATGCTATCATGAATGACAATCATATAAACATGCAATGCGAATCAAACCATGTCTGGACTCGACTCGACTAGAACTCTAGGGATCCCGATGTGAATAAGACGTCAATGGCTGTCACCTACCCTCCCACTCGGGGTGACTGTACGTCTTATTCCTAGACTTCGGTCTGAGCTGTATCAACGACTACAATAGGAGTCAAGGCTGCTCCTAAGCTGAGATACACCGAACATCTAGATAGTTGACAATGACTGTCAACGACGCTCCTATCTTAAATGCAATGATTATCAACCTGTAACAAAGCATGCTCATATTCGTATCTGAATATCACAATAATCTTACATGCTTGAATACAATTCTATAATCAAAGCAAAATCATGTAACAAGATTTGAATATAATTCTATAAACAAGTCATAAACATGTTACAATTAAATACAACCAATTCTAGTATGTGATTTTAATTTGGGAAACTCAAATAATATCTTATTTGAGTTGTAGCCTCCCAAACAACATGATTTATACCTTTCTTGTTGAACAGTCGGTGTCAAAGTCTCGAGATCAGTATGTCAACTCTGTCAAGTTTAGTCTGAAATGATAATGTGTAGATATATTCTATCAAAACACAACTCAAATCAACTCATATGCAAATAATATTCAATCTTGGTACCACATTGACGGCATAACGGCGTATATTTCGGTACCGATATCTCCACAACAATATACTAAATCCAAATCAACTCATGATCTTCAACAATAACAATTCAACACACCAAACTTCTGCATAATTCTCATATCACATAAGCTGGAATTTCGAATATTGGCATGCGGTGTCCGAAAATCAATCCGATCACGAATATATCAAGCTCAACATACCAAGAACATATATTCTAAGTCAAATCTGAAATTCCCCAACACATATATTTCAAAACATGTTGGAATTGCAAGAAACTTACATCCTTACGAAGCTTATGGCATGAGGAACACGAATCTATTCTTGGATATAACTTTGGATGGTTAGATTCTTCACAAACTAACATCTAAGCTTGGAGGAATTTTGAAGGATGTCTTGGAGAGTTCTCTCGGTTCTCTAGTTCTGGATGAATGCTGAATGGAGTGAAATGGAGACACATGTGATATATTTGCATGGCCAAGACAAGTGTTTTATTTTTCAAAATCCACGTCTCTCGTTCGGGCGGTCAAAAGTTGCCGCCCGGGCGAGTAATTCTCGGCCCTCGCCCATTCCAGCAGCCTCGCTCGGGCGGTCAAAAACATCCGCCCGGGCGAGTGACTCTCGGCCATCTTCTCCTAGGCACTCTCGCTCGGGCGGTGAAAAACGTCCGCCCGGGCGAGTCACTTTCGCCCACCACTACTATTATCTCAATTTAATCTTAAAATAACCTGATTATAATCATGTCCACTCAAAATCAATAATCTCAAACTAACATGTTATAAAATCTTGGGCATTACATGTTTTCTACTACTTCTCATCCTCAAACTGATGAACAAACTGAAGTTGTCAATAGCACTTTGGGAACACTTTTGCGTGCTATTCTTAAAAAGAACTTGGATTGACATTTCTATGGACTTTATTTTGGGGTGCCTAGGACTAAGAAGGGGATGGATTCTATTTTCGTTGTTGTGGATAGATTCTCTAAGATAGCACATTTTTTAGCTTGTCATAAAACCGATGATGCTTCAAACATTGCGGATTTGTTCTTTAGAGAAGTCGTTAGGTTGCATGGCATGCCTAGGACTATTGTTTCTGGTCGCGATGTTAAATTCTTGAGTTACTTTTGGAAGACTTTATGGGATAAACTTGGCACAAAATTGTTGTTTTCTACTACTTGTCAACCTCAAACGGATGGACAAACTGAAGTTCTCAATAGCACTTTGGGAACACTTTTGCGTGCTATTCTTAAAAAGAACTTGGATTGACATTTCTAGGAACTTTATTTTGGGGTTGCCTAGGACTGAGAAGGGGAGGGATTCTATTTTCGTTGTTGTGGATAGATTCTCTAAGATGGCACATTTTATAGCTTGTCATAAAACCGATTATGCTTCAAACATTGCGGATTTGTTCTTTAGAGAAGTCGCTAAGATGCATGTCATGCATAGAACTATTGTTTCTGGTCGCGATGTTAAATTTTTGAGTTACTTTTGGAAGATTTTATGGGCTAAACTTGGCACAAAATTGTTGTTTTCTACTACTTGTCATCCTCAAACGGATGGACAAACTGAAGTTGTCAAAGAACTTTGGGAACACTTTTTCGTGCTATTCTAAAAAAGAACTTGTATTGACATTTCTATGGACTTTATTTTGGGGTTTCCTAGGACTAAGAAGGGGAGGGATTCTATTTTCGTTGTTGTGGATAGATTCTCTAAGATGGCGCATTTTATTGAAAGCGGACCGGTTACGGTGGTCGGAAACGCAACGGAAGCAAAAAATTTTCGAATTTTTAATCAAATTTTCGGCCACCCCAAAAATTGTGCAATATTTACTAAAACAACACCATACATAGGATGTTAAAGAAATGTACCTATCAACTTTAAAAAGTTGATTGTGGCTCCAACTTTGTTGTTGAACAACAAAGCTCTTGAATGGAAGATGAATCTACAAGCTCTCCTCCTTTCTTCTTGAATCTTTCCTTCAAATTAGGCCCACCACCAACTAGGTAGATCCCCTCACAATTTGCACTAGAAAAATGTGAGGATTTTTCAAAGAGAAGTGTGTGTTTTCTCCAACAAATTGAAGAACACAAAAGAAGAGAAAAATGGAGAGAATGGGGTTTAAAGTTTCGGCCATATTGCTTGTAGAATGAGGGAGGAGAATCTAGTCTTGGGGTTGCAAAAAGTTGATACAAAAAGTTGCATGCCAACCATTATTTTAATCAAAAGTATTCCCCAACTCTTCACCTCCCATGCATGCATACAATATAGTTTTTAATCAAATTAAAAACTTTGGACTAAATTTAATTATCTCAAACATATTTGAGACTAATTAAACATTACTTGAATTTACCCAAGTCCCACTAGTTAAATAATTATTTTAATTGAGCTCTACTAGACTCAATATTATTTAATTAATCCAACACTTGAATTAATTTAATTATTTGGGCTCTACTAGGCCCACTAGTGTTTAATTAATTCAACACTTGAATTAATTTAATTTAGTCCATAATAATGTTTATGAAAATCACAATTTTCAAAAACATTAGTCACTTGGCCAAATTTTAATTTAGGAACACTTCCATAAATCAAAATTTACATTTCTCTCATAGAAGTCATACTTCTATTTTTCTTTACACTTATAAACACATTTATAAGCCGTTCAACACTTTGAACTATTTTCTCCTTTATAGAAGTCATACTTCTAATTTTCCTTACGCTTATAAACTCCTTTATAAGCCGTTCAACACATTGAACTAATTTTACTTCTCATCGGGATTTACAAAGCTAATACTTGTGTGGCCCTCAATGGTTCATTGATACAACTAGCCGTGGGTTCACATCTCCATGTGATTCGGACTAAACCCCAATTGCTCCATTCTTACTTATCAACTCCTTGATAGTAAGAACGTCAGAACTCAAGTCTGATAGTACCCAACCAATCACGTTAAACGCCTAGCAGCATCGCTTACGTGATTCCCTAGGTATCACATGATAGTGCTTGCAAGAACCATTCAATTATGGTTAGCGTACAGTACGGTCCCTTCAACTCATATATCACGATCGATTCGACAACCATTGGTTTATCGAGAGTTGTCAATGAATCGATACTATGTGTCATGTCGTAGTTGCATCGATGGTGTAATCTATGAAACACCTTTCATAATTACAACCATACTCTGGCCAGAGATTTCGATCTACATACACATGATAACACATAGGATATCCATACCCGAAGGTAAGCGGTGAATCCCCGACTACAATGCATCGACTCCTATGTGTTTCGACAGAACACCCAACCTTGCCACCTGATGACCCCATGAGAGTCGGTAAACAAGTCAAAGTGTAATTCTAGCACATAGAGTCTCAATGTTGTCCCGGGTCATAAGGACTAATTCTGTACAATCATAAACCAGGACTTTTCCACTCGATAAGTGAGAACCACTTGGAAAGTCCTTTTATGGAGGGTTGTTCAGTGCACTCTACAAGGAGCACCTATCTGCATGTTCGGACATCACAATGTCCCCTACCAATGAAACATGGTACTCACATCGCAGATACTAGTCTCTAACTCGAGCGGCCTATATCCTTCTTAGTGGCGGCTGAATCGACTAGGAACCGTTTAGAATATACAGTATTACAAATATGAGTTTCATGATACTCATCATATGAGCATCTCATATTCTTTCTACTATTTGTATATTCAAGGGCTTTATCTATGCAGCTAGCATGGGTATACAGATAAAGATTTGCCAAAGTAACAATTTCAAATATTATTAAAATAAAGACTGCTTATTCATAGAGTTTCATTGTGAACACTCGGCCAACACTTGGCTCGACGGGCACCTACTCTAACAATCTCCCACTTGCACTAGAGCCAACTACCCATATGCTTAAAACCCATTGATTCGCGATGCTTGTCGAACAATGGTCCAGGTAAAGGCTTAGCTAGTGGATCAACAACATAATCTGTGGAGCCGACTTTGTCAATAGACACTACTCTTCTTTCTACAATCTCTCCGAGGATGTGGTACTTTCTCAATACTAGTTTGGATTTCTGATGAGACCTTGGCTCCTTTGCTTGAGCTATAGCTCCCGTGTTGTCACACAACACCGGGATAGGAGCAATTCCATTAGGAATGACGTCCAACTCTTGGACGAAATTCCTTATCCAAACAGCCTCTCTTGCTGCATCTGATGCAGCAATGTATTCGGCCTCTGTGCTGGAATCCGTATTATTGTCTTACTTGGAACTCTTCCAAGAGACAGCAGCACCGTTGAGCATGAATACAAAACTAGAGGTTGACTTCGAGTTATCGATATCGCTTTGGAAGCTAGAGTCGGTATAGCCTTCCAATTTCAGTTCTCTACCCCTATAGACCAAGAACAACTTATTGGTCCTTCTCAACAACTTGAGGATGTCTTTCACAGCTTTCTAGTTGTGGAAGACCGGGGTTCGATTGATATCTTTTCACTACACATAGTGAAAACGCCACGTCAGGACGTGTAGATATCATCCCATACATGATGTTACCAATTGCCGAAGCATACGGAATGCGTGTCATCGTCACTATCTCTGCATCAGTCTCAGGAGACAGACTTGGATAGGGACACGCCATGACACATTGGTAGATGTCCTCTCAAGGACGCATCCATCGAGAACCGCTTCACGATGGTATCATGTATGTGGACTGGGTGAGACCAAGCTATCTTTTCGATCTATCTCAATAGATCTGTATCCCAATACAAAAGATGCTTCACCCAAGTCCTTCATCGAGAACTTACTCGCTAACCATATCTTTGTTGATTGCAACATTCCTACATCATTCCCAATGAGTAGAATGTCATCAACATATAACACCAGGAATGTCACAACACTCCCACTGACCTTCTTATACACACAGGGTCCCTCATGATTCTTAGTAAATCAAACTCTTCGATTGTACTATCGAATCTAAGGTTCCAACTCCTTGATGCCTGCTTTAGATCATAAATGGATCTCTGAAGTTTACATACCATATGCTCACTTCCGATAGATGTAAACCCTTCAGGTTGAGACATGTAAATCACTTTCTTAAAATCCCCATTAAGAAAGACTGTCTTAACATCCATCTGCCATATCTCATAGTCATACCATGCAGCTATGGCTAGCAAAATCCTTATGGACTTGAACATTACGACTGGGAAAAGGTTTCCTCAAAGTCAACTCCTTGTCTTTGAGTACATCCTTTTGCCACCAATCGCGCCTTGAAAGTCAATACCTTCCCATCCGCCCCAAGTCCCTATGGGAACAGTTCCCACAGGTGGATCCACAAGATCCTACACTTGGTTCGAATGCATGGAATTCATCTCAGATTCCATTTCTTCAAGTCACTTGGATGAATTGGCATCAGATAACGCTTCCTTGAAGGTCCATGGATCACATCCATGGTTAGGCTCATCATGGCCTTCTTCAAGAAGCTGACCATACCTCATAGGTGGTCTCGAGACTTTCTCGTATCTGCTAGGAGCTTGTATCTCCTCTCTTGGCTCATCGGGTGTGGGTTCTATAATTGTGGGTTTCTCTCGAACCTCTTCGAGTTCTATCATCTCCCTTTTTCTATCCAATAGAAAATCCTTTTCCCAAAAAGGTTGCATTCCTAGAAACAAACACTTTTGTTTCTTGGGGATGATAGAAATGATATCCAACTTAATTCCTTGGATATCCCACAAAGTAACATAAAATGGATCAACAATCCAATTTATCTCCCACTACCTCCTTCACATAAGCAGGGCTCCCCATATTCTAAGATAAGAATATTTGGGAGGCTTACCCATTCATATCTCCTATGGTATCTGCCTTTGAATGGACATTTAGTAGAATATCTTTTACTTTTAAGTTATAGAGATCGTTTTCAGTTCTCAAGTACCAATTAAACATTCATTCTTGTAAATGTTGCAAACACCTTTGCTAAATAAACAAGAATATCCATTTTTATCACAATAGAAATGGAAACAATGTTTTACATCAAACAGGTACAAACAAAACATCTCTTAAAATTAACTTAAAGTCATTGTTCAACAATAAGTAAACATCCTTAATAGCCTTGGCAGCAACTCTTGCTCCATTGCCCATCCTCAAGAAGGTCACACCTTCCTTAGGCTTCCTACTTCTTCCCATCACCTGTAACCCATTACAGAGATGTGAGTCACAACCGGTATCTAATACCCAAGAAGTAGAGTTAATTAAAATGTTTACTTAAATTTAGAACATACCGTTTCCAGAACACTTCTGGGCAAGATATTCTTTGCAATTACGCCTCCAATGTCCAGGCTTCTTACAGTGATGACATACATCATTAGTCTTGTCAGCCTTAACTGGTCTGGCTGCCTCAACAGGGTTCGGAGATTGCCTCAACAAGGGCACGTTCTTCTCGGGACGTTGGAAAGAACTCTTCTTTCCCTTCCCATGTGGATCAATCTTCGTACCAGATGAAGAACCCACATAAAGAACCAACTTCTCTTTCTTGATGGTGGATTCAAACGTAACAAGCATGTTCACCAACTCCTCAAGGGTCGGTTCCATCTTGTTCATGTTGAAATTCACCACAAAAGGATCAAATGAGCTAGGCAGTGATAACAGCAACACGTCGGTGGTCAACTCCGAAGGCAAGATCAGATCCATGCCAACGAGCTTGTCCACGAGCCCGATCACCTTTAGGCCATGCTCATGGACCGAGGTCCCATCTCGCATGCGCAAAGTGATCAGCTCCTTGACGGTATCATGCCTAAGAGGACGCGTTTGCTCTCCAAAGAGCTCTTTGAGATGCAAATGAATGTCAGCAGCACTCTTTGCACCCTCAAAACGCCTCTGTAGCTCATCGTTCATAGAAGTCAGCATATAACACCTGGCTATCAAGTCATGGTCACACCATTCCTTGTAAGCCTGCAATTCCTCAGGATTGCAGTCAGTCGGATCCTCAACAGGGGGCGACTGAGTTAGTGTATATGTTACCCTTTCCGAATTTAAGACTATTTTCAAATTTATTAGCCAAGTGAGGTAATTAGGTCCAGTTAATATGTGTTTGTCGAGTATTATAGATATCGAATTGCGAATCGAAGACATTGTCAAAATTTGTACTGAAAAGTAAAAACAGATAAATGTTGATGACTATTTAAAATATTTGGTAAGATATAAAGTATGGACTTTAACTTTATAAATATTTACTCCCACTGTTTTGACATCTTTCACTACCCTCTAGTGAAAACGGGAAACTCCTTTCCTCAGTAGGTACGTAAGGTCCAATTAGCGAATTATGATCCCGAATAATATCAGCCAATCACAATTCCTAAAAGGTAGTTTCCAATTGCATCACAATGCAACCCTTAACGTAAACTTTTGTCTCACGTTTGATTAGGACCCAATAATATGACGTCGTTCATCTTCACGTGTCAAGCCTTACCCATCGATGTTGAACCTTAATAGACGGTCGCCATGAGTTCCCTCAATAATATGAGCCGAAATCATGGGAGTTCCACGTAGTTCACATCACCATGCCAATGGATGTCACAGCTTTCCGGCACTCGAGGCTCCCCCAATAATATGAGCCGAGCCCCGAGTACGGGTAGCGTTCATCATGCACCCATTGTCGATGGAAGACAAGGAAATTACAAACAAATTTATAATTCCCCTTTTCGGGCTTGATATTAATTTTGAATCTTATTCAAAATGAGGGTTTTTAATTTTGAAAGGTCTCATCATTAATTTTATTTTAAAAGCTCGCCATGTTTGATCGTATGTTTGCCGGATTCATGCAACTTTGTTATTATAATAATAATAACGCACATACTCATTATTTATAACATATCATGCATATATTATAAATAGAAAACAGTACAAGGATGATCAATCGCCCCAAGTACTAATGGCCCGTGTGAGCCAAACACGGGCCTAGGTCCAATCCTAGGGTAAATGCACGGGATGCAATGCAACTATACTATTACATTAGCATCCAATATTACATGTCTTCGATCTTCATAATCACCAAGGCCACCATCTTCCAATCTTGATCTTCCCCTATTCTAATATTTACAAATAAATATCCATGGCACATAGGGATACATCTCATGGGGTGGGAACGGGCCATAAACCAAGCCCACTTTAAAAATTGATAATTATTACAATCATACAACACAAATATCCTAGCATACACCTAGCAAATTGGGCTTGGGCTTTTGATCATCCTTCATGCATAATATCACATATCATACACCATCAATTAATTATCACTATAATTAATTGATCCAATATTATATATCTTGATCCAATCACTAACCGCCACAATTATAAATTAAATTAACAAAGTATACAAACACCTTTGTCTACTTTCAAATTAATTTATTTATAATCGAATTTCTTGTAAATCACCATTTACTATAAATAATTGAAGTCCTACTTCAATTATTTATTTTATGAGAAAATATGTGCAACAATTGTAAATTTAAACTTAAGGGCCCAAAACCCATTTTTCACCAAAAATACTTAGGCCCATTTAAATTTCACAAATAGTGTTGTCCATCCAATGGCCCAACATCTCAAGGCCCATGACACTAAGATTGTCCAAAACACTTTTGGAAACCCTAGCCGTCATCGCCGTCGCCGGAGCTCCGTTGCCGGATTCCGGCTACAAAAAAATTTTTTTTTTATTTTAAAAAACTGAACATTTCGGGCAGCCCCTCGGGCTGCCCTATGCTGCCCGAAATTTTCGGGCAGCCCCTGGGCTGCCCGAAAAACATTTTTTTTTTTTTGTTTTTCTTCAAAAATTTCGGCCCTATCAAATCTTGCACCAAAAAATTTCTCAAGCGGTTAGAAATCGATCTCAACATAATATTACGTAAATATTACACAAAATCCGTAACCTTAGCTCGGATACCACTTGAAAGCGGACCGGTTACGGTGGCCGGAAACGCAACGGAAGCAAAAATTTTCGAATTTTTAATCAAATTTTCGGCCACCCCAAAAATTGTGCAATATTTACTAAAACAACACCATACATAGGATGTTAAAGAAATGTACCTATCAACTTTAAAAAGTTGATTGTGGCTCCAACTTTGTTGTTGAACAACAAAGCTCTTGAATGGAAGATGAATCTACAAGCTCTCCTCCTTTCTTCTTGAATCTTTCCTTCAAATTAGGCCCACCACCAACTAGGTAGATCCCCTTACAATTTGCACTAGAAAAATGTGAGGATTTTTCAAAGAGAAGTGTGTGTTTTCTCCAACAAATTGAAGAACACAAAAGAAGAGAAAAATGGAGAGAATGGGGTTTAAAGTTTCGGCCATATTGCTTGTAGAATGAGGGAGGAGAATCTAGTCTTGGGGTTGCAAAAAGTTGATACAAAAAGTTGCATGCCAACCATTATTTTAATCAAAAGTATTCCCCAACTCTTCACCTCCCATGCATGCATACAATATAGTTTTTAATCAAATTAAAAACTTTGGACTAAATTTAATTATCTCAAACATATTTGAGACTAATTAAACATTACTTGAATTTACCCAAGTCCCACTAGTTAAATAATTATTTTAATTGAGCTCTACTAGACTCAATATTATTTAATTAATCCAACACTTGAATTAATTTAATTATTTGGGCTCTACTAGGCCCACTAGTGTTTAATTAATTCAACACTTGAATTAATTTAATTTAGTCCATAATAATGTTTATGAAAATCACAATTTTCAAAAACATTAGTCACTTGGCCAAATTTTAATTTAGGAACACTTCCATAAATCAAAATTTACATTTCTCTCATAGAAGTCATACTTCTATTTTTCTTTACACTTATAAACACATTTATAAGCCGTTCAACACTTTGAACTATTTTCTCCTTTATAGAAGTCATACTTCTAATTTTCCTTACGCTTATAAACTCCTTTATAAGCCGTTCAACACATTGAACTAATTTTACTTCTCATCGGGATTTACAAAGCTAGTACTTGTGTGGCCCTCAATGGTTCATTGATACAACTAGCCGTGGGTTCACATCTCCATGTGATTCGGACTAAACATGTCCTTATTCGAGCATACCCCAATTGCTCCATTCTTACTTATCAACTCCTTGATAGTAAGAACGTCAGAACTCAAGTCTGATAGTACCCAACCAATCACGTTAAACGCCTAGCAGCATCGCTTACGTGATTCCCTAGGTATCACATGATAGTGCCTGCAAGAACCATTCAATTATGGTTAGCGTACAGTACGGTCCCTTCAACTCATATATCCCGATCGATTCGACAACCATTGGTTTATCGAGAGTTGTCAATGAATCGATACTATGTGTCATGTCGTAGTTGCATCGATGGTGTAATCTATGAAACACCTTTCATAATTACAACCATACTCTGGCCAGAGATTTCGATCTACATACACATGATAACACATAGGATATCCATACCCGAAGGTAAGCGGTGAATCCCCGACTACAATGCATCGACTCCTATGTGTTTCGACAGAACACCCAACCTTGCCACCTGATGACCCCATGAGAGTCGGTAAACAAGTCAAAGTGTAATTCTAGCACATAGAGTCTCAATGTTGTCCCGGGTCATAAGGACTAATTCTGTACAACCATAAACCAGGACTTTTCCACTCGATAAGTGAGAACCACTTGGAAAGTCCTTTTATGGAGGGTTGTTCAGTGCACTCTACAAGGAGCACCTATCTGCATGTTCGGACATCACAATGTCCCCTACCAATGAAACATGGTACTCACATCGCA
The DNA here is from genome assembly GCF_022965805.1 of Primulina eburnea. Classification (NCBI taxonomy): domain Eukaryota; kingdom Viridiplantae; phylum Streptophyta; class Magnoliopsida; order Lamiales; family Gesneriaceae; genus Primulina; species Primulina eburnea. The sequence continues at coordinate 102,446 of NW_027331264.1, forward strand.
GATACTAGTCTCTAACTCGAGCGGCCTATATCCTTCTTAGTGGCGGCTGAATCGACTAGGAACCGTTTAGAATATACAGTATTACAAATATGAGTTTCATGATACTCATCATATGAGCATCTCATATTCTTTCTACTATTTGTATATTCAAGGGCTTTATCTATGCAGCTAGCATGGGTATACAGATAAAGATTTGCCAAAGTAACAATTTCAAATATTATTAAAATAAAGACTGATTATTCATAGAGTTTCATTGTGAACACTCGGCCAACACTTGGCTCGACGGGCACCTACTCTAACATTTATAGCTTGTCATAAAACCGATGATGCTTCAAACATTGCGGATTTGTTCTTTAGAGAAGGAGGTATGTTGCATGGCATGCCTAGGACTATTGTTTCTGGTCGCGATGTTAAATTCTTGAGTTACTTTTGGAATACTTTATGGTCTAAACTTGGTACAAAATTGTTGTTACTTGTCATCCTCAAACGGATGGACAAACTGAAGTTGTCAATAGAACTTTGGGAACACTTTTGCGTGCTATTCTTAAAAAGAACTTGGATTGACATTTCTATGGACTTTATTTTGGGGTGCCTAGGACTAAGAAGGAGATGGATTCTATTTTCGTTGTTGTGGATAGATTCTCTAAGATAGCACATTTTATAGCTTGTCATAAAACCGATGATGCTTCAAACATTGCGGATTTGTTCTTTAGAGAAGTCGGTAGGTTGCATGGAATGCCTAGGACTATTGTTTCTGTTCGCGATGTTAAATTCCTGAGTCACTTTTGGAATACTTTTTAGGCTAAACTTGGCACAAAATTGTTGTTTTCTACTACTTGTCATCCTCAAACGGATGGACAAACTGAAGTTGTCAATAGAACTTTGGGAACACTTTTGCGTGCTATTCTTAAAAAGAACTTGGATTGACATTTCTATGGACTTTATTTTGGGGTGCCTAGGACTAAGAAGGGGATGGATTCTATTTTCGTTGTTGTGGATAGATTCTCTAAGATGGCACATTTTATAGCTTGCCATAAAATCGATGATGTTTCAAACATTGTGGATTAGTTCTTTAGAGAAGTCGGTAGGTTGCATGGCATGCCTAGGACTATTGTTTCTGGTCGCGATGTTAAATTCTTGAGTCACTTTTGGAATACTTTATGGGCTAAACTTGGCACAAAATTGTTGTTTTCTACTACTTGTCATCCTCAAACGGATGGACAAACTGAAGTTGTCAATAGAACTTGGGGAACACTTTTGCGTGCTATTCTTAAAAAGAACTTGGATTGACATTTCTATGGACTTTATTTTGGGGTTGCCTAGGACTAAGATGGGGATGGATTCTATTTTTGTTGTTGTGGATAGATTCTCTAAGATGACACATTTTATAGCTTGTCATAAAACCGATGATGCTTCAAACATTGCGGATTTGTTCTTTAGAGAAGTCGGTAAGGTTGCATGGCATGCCTAGGACTATTGTTTCTGGTCGCGATGTTAAATTCTTGAGTTACTTTTGGAAGACTTTATGGGCTAAACTTGGCACAAAATTGTTGTTTTCTACTACTTGTCATCCTCAAACGGATGGACAAACTGAAGTTGTCAATAGAACTTTGGGAACACTTTTGCGTGCTATTCTTAAAAAGAACTTGGATTGACATTTCTATGGACTTTATTTTGAGGTTGCCTAGGACTAAGAAGGGGAGGGATTCTATTTTCGTTGTTGTGGATAGATTCTCTAAGATCGACACATTTTATAGCTTGTCATAAAATCGATGATGCTTCAAACATTGCGGATTTGTTCTTTAGAGAAGTCGGTAGGTTGCATGGCATGCCTAGGACTATTGTTTCTGGTCGCGATGTTAAATTCTTGAGTCACTTTTGGAATACTTTATGGGCTAAACTTGGCACAAAATTGTTGTTTTCTACTACTTGTCATCCTCAAACGGATGGACAAACTGAAGTTGTCAATAGAACTTGGGGAACACTTTTGCGTGCTATTCTTAAAAAGAACTTGGATTGACATTTCTATGGACTTTATTTTGGGGTTGCCTAGGACTAAGATGGGGATTGATTCTATTTTTGTTGTTGTGGATAGATTCTCTAAGATGACACATTTTATAGCTTGTCATAAAACTGATGATGCTTCAAACATTGCGGATTTGTTCTTTAGAGAAGTCGGAAGGTTGCATGGCATGCCTAGGACTATTGTTTCTGGTCGCGATGTTAAATTCTTGAGTTTCTTTTGGAAGACTTTATGGGCTAAACTTGGCACAAAATTGTTGTTTTCTACTACTTGTCATCCTCAAACGGATGGACAAACTGAAGTTGTCAATAGCACTTTGGGAACACTTTTGCGTGCTATTCTTAAAAAGAACTTGGATTGACATTTCTATGGACTTTATTTTGAGGTTGCCTATGACTAAGAAGGGGAGGGATTCTATTTTCGTTGTTGTGGTGAGATTCTCTAAGATCGCACATTTTTTAGCTTGTCATAAAATCGATGATGCTTCAAACATTGCGGATTTGTTCTTTAGAGAAGTTGGTAGGTTGCATGGCATGCCTAGGACTATTGTTTCTGGTCGCGATGTTAAATTCTTGAGTTACTTTTGGAATACTTTATGGGCTAAACTTGGCACAAAATTGTTGTTTTCTACTACTTGTCATCCTCAAACGGATGGACAAACTGAAGTTGTCAATAGAACTTTGGGAACACTTTTGCGTGCTATTCTTAGAAAGAACTTGGATTGACATTTCTATGGACTTTATTTTGGGGTGCCTAGGACTAAGAAGGGGATGGATTCTATTTTCGTTGTTGTGGATAGATTCTCTAAGATGGCACATTTTATAGCTTGCCATAAAATCGATGATGTTTCAAACATTGCGGATTAGTTCTTTAGAGAAGTCGGTAGGTTGCATGGCATGCCTAGGACTATTGTTTCTGGTCGCGATGTTAAATTCTTGAGTTACTTTTGGAATACTATATGGTCTAAACTTGGCACAAAATTGTTGTTTTCTACTACTTGTCATCCTCAAACGGATGGACAAACTGAAGTTGTCAATAGAACTTAGGGAACACTTTTGCGTGCTATTCTTAAAAAGAACTTGGATTGACATTTCTATGGACTTTATTTAGGGGTTGCCTAGGAATAAGAAGGGGAGGGATTCTATTTTCGTAGTTGTGGATAGATTCTCTAAGATGGCACATTTTATAGCTTGTCATAAAACCGATGATGCTTCAAACATTGCGGATTTGTTCATTAGAGAAGTCGTTAGGTTGCATGGCATGCCTAGGACTATTGATTCTGGTCGCGATGTTAAATTCTTGAGTTACTTTTGGAATACTTTATGGTCTAAACTTGGCACGAAATTGTTGTTTTCTACTACTTGTCATCCTCAAACGGATGGACAAACTGAAGTTGTCAATAGAACTTTGGGAACACTTTTGCGTGCTATTCTTAAAAAGAACTTGGATTGACATTTCTATGGACTTTATTTTGGGGTTGCCTAGGACTAAGAAGGGGAGGGATTCTATTTTCGTTGTTGTGGATAGATTTTCTAAGATGGCACATTTTATAGCTTGCCATAAAACTGATTATGCTTCAAACATTGCGGATTTGTTCATTAGAGAAGTCGTTAGGTTGCATGGCATGCCTAGGACTATTGATTCTGGTCGCGATGTTAAATTCTTGAGTTACTTTTGGAATACTTTATGGTCTAAACTTGGCACAAAATTGTTGTTTTCTACTACTTCTCATCCTCAAACGGATGGACAAACTGAAGTTGTCAATAGAACTATGGGAACACTTTTGCGTGCTATTCTTAAAAAGATCTTGGATTGACATTTCTATGGACTTTATTTTGGGGTTTCCTGCGACTAAGAAGGGGATTGATTCTATTTTTGTTGTTGTGGATAGATTCTCTAAGATGACACATTTTATAGCTTGTCATAAAACCGATGATGCTTCAAACATTGCGGATTAGTTCTTTAGAGAAGTCGGAAGGTTGCATGGCATGCCTAGGACTATTGTTTCTGGTCGCGATGTTAAATTCTTGAGTTTCTTTTGGAAGACTTTATGGGCTAAACTTGGTACAAAATTGTTGTTTTCTACTACTTGTCATCCTCAAACGGATGGACAAACTGAAGTTGTCAAAAGCACTTTGGGAACACTTTTGCGTGCTATTCTTAAAAAGAACTTGGATTGACATTTCTATGGACTTTATTTTGAGGTTGCCTAGGACTAAGAAGGGGAGGGATTCTATTTTCGTTGTTGTGGATAGATTCTCTAAGATGGCACATTTTATAGCTTGTCATAAAATCGATGATGCTTCAAACATTGCGGATTTGTTCTTTAGAGAAGTGGGTAGGTTGCATGGCATGCCTAGGACTATTGTTTCTGGTCGCGATGTTAAATTCTTGAGTTACTTTTGGAATACTTTATGGTCTAAACTTGGCACAAAATTGTTGTTTTCTACTACTTGTCATGATATGAATCTTGACACGAATAAATAGCAAACACGATTAAAAATAAATCGCACCCTCTATTCAATTACGATATTAAGATTCGTGTGTTTTTCCCGATCTTTTGAATCAAGTAATATGTGATATTCACCTCTAAACTAGCAAGAGTTTAGCAACAAATAAACACGAGGATAAACAATCGAAAACTATACGAACCTTCGAAGAACTTTGCCTACGACAATCCGCACAAGCAACGACCGACAAACGCCACAAAGTTAAAAACTTTGATAAGTTTGATTTGATTTGACAAAGCTTGGCTTTGAAAAGTTAAGAGAAAATTCTCAAAAGTTTGATAAACTCAAAATATTATGTGTATTGTGTGTAATTTTTCGTCCAACATAGTCAATATATCAAAAGATATCAAGAAATCTAGTCTCCCAAAATAATAAAACTCTAGAAAAGGAAATAAATCCGCGCAGAAAACGCTAGGCACGGACCCCGTGCAGACCTCCGTGTCTGGGTCCGTGTACATACTGTACTAATCTTCAGCCTGGATCAAGGGACACGGACCCCGTGCTCACCTCCGTGTACGGGTCCGTGTAGACACTGTATTCGCCAACTTCAAAGGGCACGGACCCCGTGCCTGGGTCCGTCTCCAGGTCCGTGCAGGCACTGGATTTGCTCATCTCGGGTTGTGAAGGACACGGACCCCGTGTACAGGTCCGTGTACACGTCCGTGTAGCCTCGGGTTTCTCCAACAATGCTTGAATGATTTTCTTTTGGTTCCCAAACGCCACTCCCATGAATTTCCATGCCTTCCTCGGCGCGTGGCTGTCCATGATCGCATCATCCTCCCCTTCTTGAAAAGGATTTGTCCTCAAATCCGTGCTACCTACACAAAAAGGAAGCAAGTTAGTAATGACAAAGATTATGTGACCAACATGCTTACCTCGAAGTTCAATTTTGTAGGTGCTATCCCCCATGTGCGCCATTGACATTTGGAACCTCAACTTCTTGGTTGCTCTCTTCTTGTAAACATCACTTACACCAAATATCAAATAACAAGTGACATGAAAGGATAGTGACAATATCGCATTAAGCATCATAAAGATTAAATTCCTCTTCTTCTTAGACCTAGTTAACAACGCAAAAATTTCAACACAAGTGCACAACCAAAGTTTACTAGGAATAAGAATTAAGTCATGCATGTCATAAAACCCTAGCCTAGTTGCTATCTTCATACATGCAAGACCCTCGTTACGACACCATTCGACATACCTTTTTATATGTAACCAACATAGAAATGCATGCATCTTATCAATAATGAAATCATAACAATATGCATCACTAGCGAGTAACTCATAAAACGAGCATAACATGAACAACTTAGTCTCCTTAAAAATATATTCATCATGGACAAAGAAATTCTTATAGTCATTCATGCTCTTCCCAAAGTCTTCATCAAACAAGTAGGAATCATGCAAATAGAACACACTAAATGTACTATCCCTGTCTTCATTCAACTCACCACATGAATTTAATCCTAATGCACATAGGTCATTGCCATGACAAAGTGTCAATTGGACAATCTTGGAACACTCAAAATCAATAACATTTGAATCTAATTCATGCAATGCATATTCATTCTCAATAATATGACACTTAGGTAACAAGACTAAACCACATTCACATCCTCTAAGCATCACATTTTCAACTTGTCCCCATAATTCTTGAAAACAAAACAACAATGAATTAAGGTAAGGGAGAAAATCATACCTCTCGGATGTTGCGGTGACAACTAACCTTACCTCATTGCTATGGCTCTTGAATCCACATGGTTCATCCCATCGTATCCTCGCACCAACAACACTTGCTAGCCTCCCTATCATAACATCAATAGAATCCTGCAAAGAAAAATTAACAATGCTCGGGATTGAACCGGCGATATCATCACAATATGGATAAACCACTTTGTACAAAGGTACATGTAATGGTTTATGCAATAATAAGCAACTCTCATCCTCACTCTTTTCACTCCTTTGGGCCATCAAATTATTTTTCATTTCTTTTTCTTTGGCCTCTTTTCCTCTCTCTTTTTTCTTTTCTATGGTCATCTCACTCTTTTGTTCACTCTTTCTTTCGACCATATAATTTTCTTTTTCTTTTTCTAAGGCCATCTCACTCTTTTGGACACTCTTTTTTCCGGCCTCATCTCTTTTTCTTTTCTTTAATTGATCCTCAAGTATTTGTTTTGGTGACAAAGGAAGCAATACAATTGGTTCTTTGTTTAGGACAAATGAGTACCTATTCTTGAAACCATCATGTGTTACCTTCCTATCGAATTGCCAAGGTCTACCCAACAAGATATGACAAGCATGCATAGGCACAACATCGCATAACACCTCATCAACGTACTTCCCAATCGAAAATGCAACTAGAACTTGCCCATTCACTTTTACCTCAGCACAATCATTCAACCATTGAAGCCTATATGGTTGTGGATGTTTCAAAATAGGCAAATTCAACTTCTCCACCATCTCACAACTAGCTACATTGGTACAACTCCCTCCATCTATAATGACATTGCAAACCTTTTCATTTACAAAGCATCTAGTATGAAACAAGTTCCCCCTTTGATTGGTCTCCTCCTCCTCGACTTGGCCAATCATGATACGCCTAGTCACCAATGATTCTCCTACAACCGCCTCATATCCCTCATCGGGATCCTCCAATGCAGGCATATCATCATCACTACCCTCGCTTTGGGACTCATACCCACCATAACCATTCAAAACCATCACTCTTTTATTAGGACATTCACTAGCAATGTGACCCAACCCTTGACATCTAAAGCATTTAGTATCCCTAGAACGATTAGAAGGAGTTTCAGATTTACCTTGGACTCCTTGTTTAGGCGCCTCTTGCTTAGTGTCAAATCTTGGCTTGGCCCCCACTTTATTTTCCTCGTGCTTCACAACATTGGATTGCCAAGAAGAAGACGAACCCCCGGTTTGGTTGGTGCGACCAACTCCACGTCTTTTGAGTTGTTGCTCCACCTTTATGGCCATTTGCACCATTTCGTCTAGATCTAAGTAGTGCCGAAGCTCCACTTGATCTTGAATCTCCCTGTTCAAACCACAAAGAAAACGAGCCATAGTTGCTTCATTATCCTCCTCAGTATTTGCCCTAATCATGAGTACTTCCATCTCCTTATAGTAGTCCTCAACACTCTTCAACCCTTGCCTCAAAGTTTGTAACCTCTTAAACATCTCCCTATAGTAATGGTTAGGCACAAACCTCTTCCTCATTACACTCTTCATCTCATCCCAAGATTCAATAGGTCTCTCATTATACTTTCTTTTAGTGGTCACTAATTGATCCCACCAAATGAGAGCATAGTCTAAGAATTCAACCACCGCCAACCTCACCTTCTTTTGTTCGGAGTAGTGGTGACATGCAAATACGAACTCTACCCTCTTTTCCCATTCTAGGTACGCCTCCGGGTCAGATTTCCCATGGAATGAAGGGATCTTCATCTTAATGCTACCCATGTGACCATCTTCCCTAGTCTCCTCATATCTACCCCGCATGGCTTCCCTTCTTCCTCTACCAAATCCTCTATCTCTCCCATTCCTACCCCAATTCTCATTTTGACTCTCATCGCCTCCTCCTAGATCATACTCCTCATCATCTCTACCCAAATCTCTAGGCTTAGGTTTACCCCCACTAACACTAACCTCAAGTTTACCCAACCTCTCATGCAACGACTCCATTTGGGTCGCCATCGCTCTACTAAAATCCCCAAACAACGCATCTAGATGAGCTTTGGACACCCCCGAATTCGAACTATCTCCTACCTCCCTCTCCATTTAATTTCAAAGTTGTACCTGCAAGAAAAGGTTAGTAGAAATAAAATAATCCTCACCCAAATGCTCACGATCACTCCAAGAAATTCACTCGTCTTTTACCTCTTTATTTGTATGCTCACAACAAATACTCACCGTTCACTCCAAAGAAAAGTCACTCTCACTCAAGTGTATCACTCGAATTTTGAAAGCTCTCTTGGAAGTGCTCAAGCTTTGTATTGTGGGTATATCAAACAATCAAAGTTCAAACTTGTGAACAAATGCGACCGACTCACTTGGACTGTGTAGACAAGAAATTCGAATATAGGAAATTTATTTATTTTTTTTTTTGACTGTGTGAGACAATTGAATATGACTCTATGAAGACAATAGAACAATATATCAAAAAGAAATAATGGTGAATTTTCGGAATTTTTGTACTTTTTTTTTTTTTTTTTTTTTTTTTTGCTATTTGTATTCCGAAAATTCAAGAAAAAAAAGGACTCAAAATTTCGTGTATCACAGATTCACGAAAAAAAATACGAAGAACGATAGAACAAAACAGATCTGAAAATATTCGAAGAAATAATACAGATCTGCAATTTAAGAACAAGATAATTTACTTGAATTCAATAAACCTGGCGCTCTGATACCAAATGATATGAATCTTGACACGAATAAATAGCAAACACGATTAAAAATAAATCGCACCCTCTATTCAATTACGATATTAAGATTCGTGTGTTTTTCCCGATCTTTTGAATCAAGTAATATGTGATATTCACCTCTAAACTAGCAAGAGTTTAGCAACAAATAAACACGAGGATAAACAATCGAAAACTATACGAACCTTCGAAGAACTTTGCCTACGACAATCCGCACAAGCAACGACCGACAAACGCCACAAAGTTAAAAACTTTGATAAGTTTGATTTGATTTGACAAAGCTTGGCTTTGAAAAGTTGAGAGAAAATTCTCAAAAGTTTGATAAACTCAAAATAAATATGTGTATTGTGTGTAATTTTTCGTCCAACATAGTCAATATATCAAAAGATATCAAGAAATCTAGTCTCCCAAAATAATAAAACTCTAGAAAAGGAAATAAATCCGCGCAGAAAACGCTAGGCACGGACCCCGTGCAGACCTCCGTGTCTGGGTCCGTGTACATACTGTACTAATCTTCAGCCTGGATCAAGGGACACGGACCCCGTGCTCACCTCCGTGTACGGGTCCGTGTAGACACTGTATTCGCCAACTTCAAAGGGCACGGACCCCGTGCCTGGGTCCGTCTCCAGGTCCGTGCAGGCACTGGATTTGCTCATCTCGGGTTGTGAAGGACACGGACCCCGTGTACAGGTCCGTGTACACGTCCGTGTAGCCTCGGGTTTCTCCAACAATGCTTGAATGATTTTCTTTTGGTTCCCAAACGCCACTCCCATGAATTTCCATGCCTTCCTCGGCGCGTGGCTGTCCATGATCGCATCATCCTCCCCTTCTTGAAAAGGATTTGTCCTCAAATCCGTGCTACCTACACAAAAAGGAAGCAAGTTAGTAATGACAAAGATTATGTGACCAACATGCTTACCTCGAAGTTCAATTTTGTAGGTGCTATCCCCCATGTGCGCCATTGACATTTGGAACCTCAACTTCTTGGTTGCTCTCTTCTTGTAAACATCACTTACACCAAATATCAAATAACAAGTGACATGAAAGGATAGTGACAATATCGCATTAAGCATCATAAAGATTAAATTCCTCTTCTTCTTAGACCTAGTTAACAACGCAAAAATTTCAACACAAGTGCACAACCAAAGTTTACTAGGAATAAGAATTAAGTCATGCATGTCATAAAACCCTAGCCTAGTTGCTATCTTCATACATGCAAGACCCTCGTTACGACACCATTCGACATACCTTTTTATATGTAACCAACATAGAAATGCATGCATCTTATCAATAATGAAATCATAACAATATGCATCACTAGCGAGTAACTCATAAAACGAGCATAACATGAACAACTTAGTCTCCTTAAAAATATATTCATCATGGACAAAGAAATTCTTATAGTCATTCATGCTCTTCCCAAAGTCTTCATCAAACAAGTAGGAATCATGCAAATAGAACACACTAAATGTACTATCCATGTCTTCATTCAACTCACCACATGAATTTAATCCTAATGCACATAGGTCATTGCCATGACAAAGTGTCAATTGGACAATCTTGGAACACTCAAAATCAATAACATTTGAATCTAATTCATGCAATGCATATTCATTCTCAATAATATGACACTTAGGTAACAAGACTAAACCACATTCACATCCTCTAAGCATCACATTTTCAACTTGTCCCCATAATTCTTGAAAACAAAACAACAATGAATTAAGGTAAGGGAGAAAATCATACCTCTCGGATGTTGCGGTGACAACTAACCTTACCTCATTGCTATGGCTCTTGAATCCACATGGTTCATCCCATCGTATCCTCGCACCAACAACACTTGCTAGCCTCCCTATCATAACATCAATAGAATCCTGCAAAGAAAAATTAACAATGCTCGGGATTGAACCGGCGATATCATCACAATATGGATAAACCACTTTGTACAAAGGTACATGTAATGGTTTATGCAATAATAAGCAACTCTCATCCTCACTCTTTTCACTCCTTTGGGCCATCAAATTATTTTTCATTTCTTTTTCTTTGGCCTCTTTTCCTCTCTCTTTTTTCTTTTCTATGGTCATCTCACTCTTTTGTTCACTCTTTCTTTCGACCATATAATTTTCTTTTTCTTTTTCTAAGGCCATCTCACTCTTTTGGACACTCTTTTTTCCGGCCTCATCTCTTTTTCTTTTCTTTAATTGATCCTCAAGTATTTGTTTTGGTGACAAAGGAAGCAATACAATTGGTTCTTTGTTTAGGACAAATGAGTACCTATTCTTGAAACCATCATGTGTTACCTTCCTATCGAATTGCCAAGGTCTACCCAACAAGATATGACAAGCATGCATAGGCACAACATCGCATAACACCTCATCAACGTACTTCCCAATCGAAAATGCAACTAGAACTTGCCCATTCACTTTTACCTCAGCACAATCATTCAACCATTGAAGCCTATATGGTTGTGGATGTTTCAAAATAGGCAAATTCAACTTCTCCACCATCTCACAACTAGCTACATTGGTACAACTCCCTCCATCTATAATGACATTGCAAACCTTTTCATTTACAAAGCATCTAGTATGAAACAAGTTCCCCCTTTGATTGGTCTCCTCCTCCTCGACTTGGCCAATCATGATACGCCTAGTCACCAATGATTCTCCTACAACCGCCTCATATCCCTCATCGGGATCCTCCAATGCAGGCATATCATCATCACTACCCTCGCTTTGGGACTCATACCCACCATAACCATTCAAAACCATCACTCTTTTATTAGGACATTCACTAGCAATGTGACCCAACCCTTTGTTAGAGTAGGTGGCCGTCGAGCCAAGTGTTGGCCGAGTGTTCACAATGAAACTCTATGAATAAGCAGTCTTTATTTTAATAATATTTGAAATTATTATTTTTGGCAAATCTTTATCTGTATACCCATGCTAGCTGCATAGATAAAGCCCTTAAATATACAAATAGTAGAAAGAATATGAGATGCTCATATGATGAGTATCATGAAACTCATATTTGTAATACTGTATATTCTAAACGGTTCCTAGTCGATTCAGCCGCCACTAAGAAGGATATAGGCCGCTCGAGTTAGAGACTAGTATCTGCGATGTGAGTACCATGTTTCATTGGTAGGGGACATTGTGATGTCCGAACATGCAGATAGGTGCTCCTTGTAGAGTGCACTGAACAACCCTCCATAAAAGGACTTTCCAAGTGGTTCTCACTTATCGAGTGGAAAAGTCCTGGTTTATGGTTGTACAGAATTAGTCCTTATGACCCGGGACAACATTGAGACTCTATGTGCTAGAATTACACTTTGACTTGTTTACCGACTCTCATGGGGTCATCAGGTGGCAAGGTTGGGTGTTCTGTCGAAACACATAGGAGTCGATGCATTGTAGTCGGGGATTCACCGCTTACCTTCGGGTATGGATATCCTATGTGTTATCATGTGTATGTAGATCGAAATCTCTGGCCAGAGTATGGTTGTAATTATGAAAGGTGTTTCATAGATTACACCATCGATGCAACTACGACATGACACATAGTATCGATTCATTGACAACTCTCGATAAACCAATGGTTGTCGAATCGATCGGGATATATGAGTTGAAGGGACCGTACTGTACGCTAACCATAATTGAATGGTTCTTGCAGGCACTATCATTTGATACCTAGGGAATCATGTAAGCGATGCTGCTAGGCGTTTAACATGATTGGTTGGGTACTATCAGACTTGAGTTCTGACGTTCTTATTATCAAGGTGTTGATAAATAAGAATGGAGCAATTGGGGTATGCTCGTATAAGGACATGTTTAGTCCGAATCACATGGAGATGTGAACCCACGGCTAGTTGTATCAATGAACCATTGAGGGCCACACAAGTACTAGCTTTGTAAATCCCGATGAGAAGTAAAAAAAAAAAAAAAAAAAAAAAAAATAGTTCAATGTGTTGAACGGCTTATAAAGGAGTTTATAAGCGTAAGGAAAATTAGAAGTATGACTTCTATAAAGGAGAAAATAGTTCAAAGTGTTGAACGGCTTATAAATGTGTTTATAAGTGTAAAGAAAAATAGAAGTATGACTTCTATGAGAGAAATGTAAATTTTGATTTATGGAAGTGTTCCTAAATTAAAATTTGGCCAAGTGACTAATGTTTTTGAAAATTGTGATTTTCATAAACATTATTATGGACTAAATTAAATTAATTCAAGTGTTGAATTAATTAAACACTAGTGGGCCTAGTAGAGCCCAAATAATTAAATTAATTCAAGTGTTGGATTAATTAAATAATATTGAGTCTAGTAGAGCTCAATTAAAATAATTATTTAACTAGTGGGACTTGAGTAAATTCAAGTAATATTTAATTTGTCTCAAATATGTTTGAGATAATTAAATTTAGTCTATGGTTTTTTATTTGATAGAAAACTATATTATATGAATGCATGGGAGGTGAAGAGTTGGGGAATACTTTTGAATAAAATATTGGTTGGCATGCAACTTTTTGTATCAACTTTTTGCAACCCCAAGACTTGATTCTCCTCCCTCATTCTACACTCAATGTGGCCGAAACCTCACCTCCTTTTTCTCTCCATTTTTTTCTCTTCTTTTGTGTTCTTCAATTTGTTGGAGAAAACACACACTTCTCTTTGAAAAATCCTCACATTTTTCTAGTGCAAATTGTGAGGGGATCTACCTAGTTGGTGGTGGGCCTAATTTGAAGGAAAGTTTCAAGGTTTTGGAGGAGAGCTTGTAGATCTTCATGCCATTCAAGAGCTAAGGTGTTTACACCTTAGTTGGAGCCATACATCAACCTCAAGAGGTTGATAGGTATACTTTCTTACACCCTATGTATGACATTTTGTGTGTTATTGTATTTGTTGCACAAAAGATAGGGGTGGCCGAAATTTTGAGTAAAAATTTGATTTTTTAAACTTCCGTTGCGCTTCCGGCCACCGTAACCGGTCCGCTTTCACCCTTGACATCTAAAGCATTTAGTATCCCTAGAACGATTAGAAGGAGTTTCAGATTTACCTTGGACTCCTTGTTTAGGCGCCTCTTGCTTAGTGTCAAATCTTGGCTTGGCCCCCACTTTATTTTCCTCGTGCTTCACAACATTGGATTGCCAAGAAGAAGAAGAACCCCCGGTTTGGTTGGTGCGACCAACTCCACGTCTTTTGAGTTGTTGCTCCACCTTTATGGCCATTTGCACCATTTCGTCTAGATCTAAGTAGTGCCGAAGCTCCACTTGATCTTGAATCTCCCTGTTCAAACCACAAAGAAAACGAGCCATAGTTGCTTCATTATCCTCCTCAGTATTTGCCCTAATCATGAGTACTTCCATCTCCTTATAGTAGTCCTCAACACTCTTCAACCCTTGCCTCAAAGTTTGTAACCTCTTAAACATCTCCCTATAGTAATGGTTAGGCACAAACCTCTTCCTCATTACACTCTTCATCTCATCCCAAGATTCAATAGGTCTCTCATTATACTTTCTTTTAGTGGTCACTAATTGATCCCACCAAATGAGAGCATAGTCTAAGAATTCAACCACCGCCAACCTCACCTTCTTTTGTTCGGAGTAGTGGTGACATGCAAATACGAACTCTACCCTCTTTTCCCATTCTAGGTACGCCTCCGGGTCAGATTTCCCATGGAATGAAGGGATTTTCATCTTAATGCTACCCATGTGACCATCTTCCCTAGTCTCCTCATATCTACCCCGCATGGCTTCCCTTCTTCCTCTACCAAATCCTCTATCTCTTCCATTCCTACCCCAATTTTCATTTTGACTCTCATCGCCTTCTCCTAGATCATACTCCTCATCATCTCTACCCAAATCCCTAGGCTTAGGTTTACCCCCACTAACACTAACCTCAAGTTTACCCAACCTCTCATGCAACGACTCCATTTGGGTCGCCATCGCTCTACTAAAATCCCCAAACAACGCATCTAGATGAGCTTTGGACACCCCCGAATTCGAACTATCTCCTACCTCCCTCTCCATTTAATTTCAAAGTTGTACCTGCAAGAAAAGTTAGTAGAAATAAAATAATCCTCACCCAAATGCTCACGATCACTCCAAGGAAATTCACTCGTCTTTTACCTCTTTATTTGTATGCTCACAACAAATACTCACCGTTCACTCCAAAGAAAAGTCACTCTCACTCAAGTGTATCACTCGAATTTTGAAAGCTCTCTTGGAAGTGCTCAAGCTTTGTATTGTGGGTATATCAAACAATCAAAGTTCAAACTTGTGAACAAATGCGACCGACTCACTTGGACTGTGTAGACAAGAAATTCGAATATAGGAAAATTTATTTATTTTTTTTTTTGACTGTGTGAGACAATTGAATATGACTCTATGAAGACAATAGAACAATATATCAAAAAGAAATAATGGTGAATTTTCGGAATTTTTGTACTTTTTTTTTTTTTTTTTTTTTTTTGCTATTTGAATTCCGAAAATTCAAGAAAAAAGGACTCAAAATTTCGTGTATCACAGATTCACGAAAAAAAATACGAAGAACGGTAGAACAAAACAGATCTGAAAATATTCGAAGAAATAATACAGATCTGCAATTTAAGAACAAGATAATTTACTTGAATTCGATAAACCTGGCGCTCTGATACCAAATGATATGAATCTTGACACGAATAAATAGCAAACACGATTAAAAATAAATCGCACCCTCTATTCAATTACGATATTAAGATTCGTGTGTTTTTCCCGATCTTTTGAATCAAGTAATATGTGATATTCACCTCTAAACTAGCAAGAGTTTAGCAACAAATAAACACGAGGATAAACAATCGAAAACTATACGAACCTTCGAAGAACTTTGCCTACGACAATCCGCACAAGCAACGACCGACAAACGCCACAAAGTTAAAAACTTTGATAAGTTTGATTTGATTTGACAAAGCTTGGCTTTGAAAAAGTTAAGAGAAAATTCTCAAAAGTTTGATAAACTCAAAATATTATGTGTATTGTGTGTAATTTTTCGTCCAACATAGTCAATATATCAAAAGATATCAAGAAATCTAGTCTCCCAAAATAATAAAACTCTAGAAAAGGAAATAAATCCGCGCAGAAAACGCTAGGCACGGACCCCGTGCAGACCTCCGTGTCTGGGTCCGTGTACATACTGTACTAATCTTCAGCCTGGATCAAGGGACACGGACCCCGTGCTCACCTCCGTGTACGGGTCCGTGTAGACACTGTATTCGCCAACTTCAAAGGGCACGGACCCCGTGCCTGGGTCCGTCTCCAGGTCCGTGCAGGCACTGGATTTGCTCATCTCGGGTTGTGAAGGACACGGACCCCGTGTACAGGTCCGTGTACACGTCCGTGTAGCCTCGGGTTTCTCCAACAATGCTTGAATGATTTTCTTTTGGTTCCCAAACGCCACTCCCATGAATTTCCATGCCTTCCTCGGCGCGTGGCTGTCCATGATCGCATCATGTCATCCTCAAACGGATGGACAAACTGAAGTTGTCAATAGAACTTTGGGAACACTTTTGCGTGCTATTCTTAAAAAGAACTTGGATTGACATTTCTATGGACTTTATTTTGGGGTTTCCGGCGACTAAGAAGGGGATTGATTCTATTTTTGTTGTTGTGGATAGATTCTCTAAGATGACACATTTTATAGCTTGTCATAAAACCGATGATGCTTCAAACATTGCGGATTAGTTCTTTAGAGAAGTCGGAAGGTTGCTTGGCATGCCTAGGACTATTGTTTCTGGTCGCGATGATAAATTCTTGAGTTACTTTTGGAAGACTTTATGGGATAAACTTGGCACAAAATTGTTGTTTTCTACTACTTGTCAACCTCAAACGGATGGACAAACTGAAGTTCTCAATAGCACTTTGGGAACACTTTTGCGTGCTATTCTTAAAAATAACTTGGATTGACATTTCTAGGAACTTTATTTTGGGGTTGCCTAGGACTGAGAAGGGGAGGGATTCTATTTTCGTTGTTGTGGATAGATTCTCTAAGATGGCACATTTTATAGCTTGTCATAAAACCGATTATGCTTCAAACATTGCGGATTTGTTCTTTAGAGAAGTCGCTAAGATGCATGGCATGCCTAGGACTATTGTTTCTGGTCGCGATGTTAAATTCTTGAGTTACTTTTGGAATACTTTATGGTCTAAACTTGGCACAAAATTGTTGTTTTCTACTACTTGTCATCCTCAAACGGATGGACAAACTGAAGTTGTCAAAGAACTTTGGGAACACTTTTTCGTGCTATTCTAAAAAAGAACTTGTATTGACATTTCTATGGACTTTATTTTGGGGTTTCCTAGGACTAAGAAGGGGAGGGATTCTATTTTCGTTGTTGTGGATAGATTCTCTAAGATGGCGCATTTTATAGCTTGTCATAAAACCGATGATGCTTCAAACATTGCGGATTTGTTCTTTAGAGAAGGAGGTATGTTGCATGGCATGCCTAGGACTATTGTTTCTGGTCGCGATGTTAAATTCTTGAGTTACTTTTGGAATACTTTATGGTCTAAACTTGGCACAAAATTGTTGTTACTTGTCATCCTCAAACGGATGGACAAACTGAAGTTGTCAATAGAACTTTGGGAACACTTTTGCGTGCTATTCTTAAAAAGAACTTGGATTGACATTTCTATGGACTTTATTTTGGGGTGCCTAGGACTAAGAAGGGGATGGATTCTATTTTCGTTGTTGTGGATAGATTCTCTAAGATAGCACATTTTATAGCTTTTCATAAAACCGATGATGCTTCAAACATTGCGGATTTGTTCTTTAGAGAAGTCGGTAGGTTGCATGGAATGCCTAGGACTATTGTTTCTGGTCGCGATGTTAAATTCCTGAGTCACTTTTGGAATACTTTTAGGCTAAACTTGGCACAAAATTGTTGTTTTCTACTACTTGTCATCCTCAAACGGATGGACAAACTGAAGTTGTCAATAGAACTTTGGGAACACTTTTGCGTGCTATTCTTAAAAAGAACTTGGATTGACATTTCTATGGACTTTATTTTGGGGTGCCTAGGACTAAGAAGGGGATGGATTCTATTTTCGTTGTTGTGGATAGATTCTCTAAGATGGCACATTTTATAGCTTGCCATAAAATCGATGATGTTTCAAACATTGTGGATTAGTTCTTTAGAGAAGTCGGTAGGTTGCATGGCATGCCTAGGACTATTGTTTCTGGTCGCGATGTTAAATTCTTGAGTCACTTTTGGAATACTTTATGGGCTAAACTTGGCACAAAATTGTTGTTTTCTACTACTTGTCATCCTCAAACGGATGGACAAACTGAAGTTGTCAATAGAACTTGGGGAACACTTTTGCGTGCTATTCTTAAAAAGAACTTGGATTGACATTTCTATGGACTTTATTTTGGGGTGACTAGGACTAAGAAGGGGATGGATTCTATTTTTGTTGTTGTGGATAGATTCTCTAAGATAGCACATTTTATAGCTTGTCATAAAACCGATGATGCTTCAAACATTGCGGATTTGTTCTTTAGAGAAGTCGGTAGGTTGTATGGCATGCCTAGGACTATTGTTTCTGGTCGCGATGTTAAATTATTGAGTCACTTTTGGAATACTTTATGGGCTAAACTTGGCACAAAATTGTTGTTTTCTACTACTTGTCATCCTCAAACGGATGGACAAACTGAAGTTGTCAATAGAACTTGGGGAACACTTTTGCGTGCTATTCTTAAAAAGAACTTGGATTGACATTTCTATGGACTTTATTTTGGGGTTGCCTAGGACTAAGAAGGGGATTGATTCTATTTTTGTTGTTGTGGATAGATTCTCTAAGATGACACATTTTATAGCTTGTCATAAAACTGATGATGCTTCAAACATTGCGGATTTGTTCTTTAGAGAAGTCGGAAGGTTGCATGGCATGCCTAGGACTATTGTTTCTGGTCGCGATGTTAAATTCTTGAGTTTCTTTTGGAAGACTTTATGGGCTAAACTTGGCACAAAATTGTTGTTTTCTACTACTTGTCATCCTCAAACGGATGGACAAACTGAAGTTGTCAATAGCACTTTGGGAACACTTTTGCGTGCTATTCTTAAAAAGAACTTGGATTGACATTTCTATGGACTTTATTTAGGGGTTGCCTAGGAATAAGAAGGGGAGGGATTCTATTTTCGTAGTTGTGGATAGATTCTCTAAGATGGCACATTTTATAGCTTGTCATAAAACCGATGATGCTTCAAACATTGCGGATTTGTTCATTAGAGAAGTCGTTAGGTTGCATGGCATGCCTAGGACTATTGATTCTGGTCGCGATGTTAAATTCTTGAGTTACTTTTGGAATACTTTATGGTCTAAACTTGGCACGAAATTGTTGTTTTCTACTACTTGTCATCCTCAAACGGATGGACAAACTGAAGTTGTCAATAGAACTTTGGGAACACTTTTGCGTGCTATTCTTAAAAAGAACTTGGATTGACATTTCTATGGACTTTATTTTGGGGTTGCCTAGGACTAAGAAGGGGAGGGATTCTATTTTCGTTGTTGTGGATAGATTTTCTAAGATGGCACATTTTATAGCTTGCCATAAAACTGATTATGCTTCAAACATTGCGGATTTGTTCATTAGAGAAGTCGTTAGGTTGCATGGCATGCCTAGGACTATTGATTCTGGTCGCGATGTTAAATTCTTGAGTTACTTTTGGAATACTTTATGGTCTAAACTTGGCACAAAATTGTTGTTTTCTACTACTTCTCATCCTCAAACGGATGGACAAACTGAAGTTGTCAATAGAACTTTGGGAACACTTTTGCGTGCTATTCTTAAAAAGAATCTTGGATTGACATTTCTATGGACTTTATTTTGGGGTTTCCTGCGACTAAGAAGGGGATTGATTCTATTTTTGTTGTTGTGGATAGATTCTCTAAGATGACACATTTTATAGCTTGTCATAAAACCGATGATGCTTCAAACATTGCGGATTAGTTCTTTAGAGAAGTCGTAGGTTGCATGGCATGCCTAGGACTATTGTTTCTGGTCGCGATGTTAAATTCTTGAGTTACTTTTGGAAGACTTTATGGGCTAAACTTGGCACAAAATTGTTGTTTTCTACTACTTGTCATCCTCAAACGGATGGACAAACTGAAGTTGTCAATAGCACTTTGGGAACACTTTTGCGTGCTATTCTTAAAAAGAACTTGGATTGACATTTCTATGGACTTTATTTTGAGGTTGCCTAGGACTAAGAAGGGGAGGGATTCTATTTTCGTTGTTGTGGATAGATTCTCTAAGATGGCACATTTTATAGCTTGTCATAAAACCGATGATGCTTCAAACATTGCGGATTTGTTCTTTAGAGAAGTCGGTAGGTTGCATGGCATGCCTAGGACTATTGTTTCTGGTCGCGATGTTAAATTCTTGAGTTACTTTTGGAATACTTTATGGTCTAAACTTGGCACAAAATTGTTGTTTTCTACTACTTGTCATCCTCAAACGGATGGACAAACTGAAGTTGTCAATAGAACTTTGGGAACACTTTTGCGTGCTATTCTTAAAAAGAACTTGGATTGACATTTCTATGGACTTTATTTTGGGGTTGCCTAGGACTAAGAAGGGGATGGATTCTATTTTTGTTGTTGTGGATAGATTCTCTAAGATGGCACATTTTATAGCTTGTCATAAAACCGATGATGCTTCAAACATTGCGGATTTGTTCTTTAGAGAAGTCGTAAGGTTGCATTGGCATGCCTAGGACTATTGTTTCTGGTCGCGATGTTAAATTCTTGAGTTACTTTTGGAAGACTTTATGGGATAAACTTGGCACAAAATTGTTGTTTTCTACTACTTGTCATCCTCAAACGGATGGACAAACTGAAGTTGTCAATAGCACTTTGGGAACACTTTTGCGTGCTATTCTTAAAAAGAACTTGGATTGACATTTCTATGGACTTTATTTTGGGGTTGCCTAGGACTAAGAAGGGGAGGGATTCTATTTTCGTTGTTGTGGATAGATTCTCTAAGATGGCACATTTTATAGCTTGTCATAAAACCGATGATGCTTCAAACATTGCGGATTTGTTCTTTAGAGAAGTCGGTAGGTTGCATGGCATGCCTAGGACTATTGTTTCTGGTCGCGATGTTAAATTCTTGAGTTACTTTTGGAATACTTTATGGGCTAAACTTGGCACAAAATTGTTGTTTTCTACTACTTGTCATCCTCAAACGGATGGACAAACTGAAGTTGTCAATAGAACTTTGGGAACACTTTTGCGTGCTATTCTTAAAAAGAACTTGGATTGACATTTCTATGGACTTTATTTTGGGGTTGCCTAGGACTAAGAAGGGGATGGATTCTATTTTCGTTGTTGTGGATAGATTCTCTAAGATGGCACATTTTATAGCTTGTCATAAAACCGATGATGCTTCAAACATTGCGGATTTGTTCTTTAGAGAAGTCGTTAGGTTGCATGGCATGCCTAGGACTATTGTTTCTGGTCGCGATGTTAAATTCTTGAGTTACTTTTGGAATACTTTATGGGCTAAACTTGGCACAAAATTGTTGTTTTCTACTACTTGTCATCCTCAAACGGATGGACAAACTGAAGTTGTCAATAGAACTTTGGGAACACTTTTGCGTGCTATTCTTAAAAAGAACTTGGATTGACATTTCTATGGACTTTATTTTGGGGTTGCCTAGGACTAAGAAGGGGAGGGATTCTATTTTTGTTGTTGTGGATAGATTCTCTAAGATGGCACATTTTATAGCTTGTCATAAAACCGATGATGCTTCAAACATTGCGGATTTGTTCTTTAGAGAAGTCGTTAGGTTGCATGGCATGCCTAGGACTATTGTTTCTGGTCGCGATGTTAAATTCTTGAGTTACTTTTGGAAGACTTTATGGGCTAAACTTGGCACAAAATTGTTGTTTTCTACTACTTGTCATCCTCAAACGGATGGACAAACTGAAGTTGTCAATAGAACTTTGGGAACACTTTTGCGTGCTATTCTTAAAAAGAACTTGGATTGACATTTCTATGGACTTTATTTTGGGGTTGCCTAGGACTAAGAAGGGGAGGGATTCTATTTTGTTGTTGTGGATAGATTCTCTAAGATGGCACATTTTATAGCTTGTCATAAAACCGATGATGCTTCAAACATTGCGGATTTGTTCTTTAGAGAAGTCGTTAGGTTGCATGGCATGCCTAGGACTATTGTTTCTGGTCGCGATGTTAAATTCTTGAGTTACTTTTGGAATACTTTATGGGCTAAACTTGGCACAAAATTGTTGTTTTCTACTACTTGTCATCCTCAAACGGATGGACAAACTGAAGTTGTCAATAGAACTTTGGGAACACTTTTGCGTGCTATTCTTAAAAAGAACTTGGATTGACATTTCTATGGACTTTATTTTGGGGTTGCCTAGGACTAAGAAGGGGAGGGATTCTATTTTTGTTGTTGTGGATAGATTCTCTAAGATGGCACATTTTATAGCTTGTCATAAAACCGATGATGCTTCAAACATTGCGGATTTGTTCTTTAGAGAAGTCGTTAGGTTGCATGGCATGCCTAGGACTATTGTTTCTGGTCGCGATGTTAAATTCTTGAGTTACTTTTGGAAGACTTTATGGGCTAAACTTGGCACAAAATTGTTGTTTTCTACTACTTGTCATCCTCAAACGGATGGACAAACTGAAGTTGTCAATAGAACTTTGGGAACACTTTTGCGTGCTATTCTTAAAAAGAACTTGGATTGACATTTCTATGGACTTTATTTTGGGGTTGCCTAGGACTAAGAAGGGGAGGGATTCTATTTTCGTTGTTGTGGATAGATTCTCTAAGATGGCACATTTTATAGCTTGTCATAAAACCGATGATGCTTCAAACATTGCGGATTTGTTCTTTAGAGAAGTCGTTAGGTTGCATGGCATGCCTAGGACTATTGTTTCTGGTCGCGATGTTAAATTCTTGAGTTACTTTTGGAATACTTTATGGGCTAAACTTGGCACAAAATTGTTGTTTTCTACTACTTGTCATCCTCAAACGGATGGACAAACTGAAGTTGTCAATAGAACTTTGGGAACACTTTTGCGTGCTATTCTTAAAAAGAACTTGGATTGACATTCTATGGACTTTATTTTGGGGTTGCCTAGGACTAAGAAGGGGAGGGATTCTATTTTCGTTGTTGTGGATAGATTCTCTAAGATGGCACATTTTATAGCTTGTCATAAAACCGATGATGCTTCAAACATTGCGGATTTGTTCTTTAGAGAAGTCGGTAGGTTGCATGGCATGCCTAGGACTATTGTTTCTGGTCGCGATGTTAAATTCTTGAGTTACTTTTGGAATACTTTATGGGCTAAACTTGGCACAAAATTGTTGTTTCTACTACTTGTCATCCTCAAACGGATGGACAAACTGAAGTTGTCAATAGAACTTTGGGAACACTTTTGCGTGCTATTCTTAAAAAGAACTTGGATTGACATTTCTATGGACTTTATTTTGGGGTTGCCTAGGACTAAGAAGGGGAGTGAATTCTATTTTTGTTGTTGTGGATAGATTCTCTAAGATGGCACATTTTATAGCTTGTCATAAAACCGATGATGCTTCAAACATTGCGGATTTGTTCTTTAGAGAAGTCGTAGGTTGCATGGCATGCCTAGGACTATTGTTTCTGGTCGCGATGTTAAATTCTTGAGTTACTTTTGGAAGACTTTATGGGCTAAACTTGGCACAAAATTGTTGTTTTCTACTACTTGTCATCCTCAAACGGATGGACAAACTGAAGTTGTCAATAGAACTTTGGGAACACTTTTGCGTGCTATTCTTAAAAAGAACTTGGATTGACATTTCTATGGACTTTATTTTGGGGTTGCCTAGGACTAAGAAGGGGAGGGATTCTATTTTTGTTGTTGTGGATAGATTCTCTAAGATGGCACATTTTATAGCTTGTCATAAAACCGATGATGCTTCAAACATTGCGGATTTGTTCTTTAGAGAAGTCGTTAGGTTGCATGGCATGCCTAGGACTATTGTTTCTGGTCGCGATGTTAAATTCTTGAGTTACTTTTGGAAGACTTTATGGGCTAAACTTGGCACAAAATTGTTGTTTTCTACTACTTGTCATCCTCAAACGGATGGACAAACTGAAGTTGTCAATAGAACTTTGGGAACACTTTTGCGTGCTATTCTTAAAAAGAACTTGGATTGACATTTCTATGGACTTTATTTTGGGGTTGCCTAGGACTAAGAAGGGGAGGGATTCTATTTTTGTTGTTGTGGATAGATTCTCTAAGATGGCACATTTTATAGCTTGTCATAAAACCGATGATGCTTCAAACATTGCGGATTTGTTCTTTAGAGAAGTCGTTAGGTTGCATGGCATGCCTAGGACTATTGTTTCTGGTCGCGATGTTAAATTCTTGAGTTACTTTTGGAAGACTTTATGGGCTAAACTTGGCACAAAATTGTTGTTTTCTACTACTTGTCATCCTCAAACGGATGGACAAACTGAAGTTGTCAATAGAACTTTGGGAACACTTTTGCGTGCTATTCTTAAAAAGAACTTGGATTGACATTTCTATGGACTTTATTTTGGGGTTGCCTAGGACTAAGAAGGGGAGGGATTCTATTTTCGTTGTTGTGGATAGATTCTCTAAGATGGCACATTTTATAGCTTGTCATAAAACCGATGATGCTTCAAACATTGCGGATTTGTTCTTTAGAGAAGTCGTTAGGTTGCATGGCATGCCTAGGACTATTGTTTCTGGTCGCGATGTTAAATTCTTGAGTTACTTTTGGAATACTTTATGGGCTAAACTTGGCACAAAATTGTTGTTTTCTACTACTTGTCATCCTCAAACGGATGGACAAACTGAAGTTGTCAATAGAACTTTGGGAACACTTTTGCGTGCTATTCTTAAAAAGAACTTGGATTGACATTTCTATGGACTTTATTTTGGGGTTGCCTAGGACTAAGAAGGGGAGGGATTCTATTTTTGTTGTTGTGGATAGATTCTCTAAGATGGCACATTTTATAGCTTGTCATAAAACCGATGATGCTTCAAACATTGCGGATTTGTTCTTTAGAGAAGTCGTTAGGTTGCATGGCATGCCTAGGACTATTGTTTCTGGTCGCGATGTTAAATTCTTGAGTTACTTTTGGAATACTTTATGGGCTAAACTTGGCACAAAATTGTTGTTTTCTACTACTTGTCATCCTCAAACGGATGGACAAACTGAAGTTGTCAATAGAACTTTGGGAACACTTTTGCGTGCTATTCTTAAAAAGAACTTGGATTGACATTTCTATGGACTTTATTTTGGGGTTGCCTAGGACTAAGAAGGGGAGGGATTCTATTTTTGTTGTTGTGGATAGATTCTCTAAGATGGCACATTTTATAGCTTGTCATAAAACCGATGATGCTTCAAACATTGCGGATTTGTTCTTTAGAGAAGTCGTTAGGTTGCATGGCATGCCTAGGACTATTGTTTCTGGTCGCGATGTTAAATTCTTGAGTTACTTTTGGAAGACTTTATGGGCTAAACTTGGCACAAAATTGTTGTTTTCTACTACTTGTCATCCTCAAACGGATGGACAAACTGAAGTTGTCAATAGAACTTTGGGAACACTTTTGCGTGCTATTCTTAAAAAGAACTTGGATTGACATTTCTATGGACTTTATTTTGGGGTTGCCTAGGACTAAGAAGGGGAGGGATTCTATTTTTGTTGTTGTGGATAGATTCTCTAAGATGGCACATTTTATAGCTTGTCATAAAACCGATGATGCTTCAAACATTGCGGATTTGTTCTTTAGAGAAGTCGTTAGGTTGCATGGCATGCCTAGGACTATTGTTTCTGGTCGCGATGTTAAATTCTTGAGTTACTTTTGGAAGACTTTATGGGCTAAACTTGGCACAAAATTGTTGTTTTCTACTACTTGTCATCCTCAAACGGATGGACAAACTGAAGTTGTCAATAGAACTTTGGGAACACTTTTGCGTGCTATTCTTAAAAAGAACTTGGATTGACATTTCTATGGACTTTATTTTGGGGTTGCCTAGGACTAAGAAGGGGAGGGATTCTATTTTTGTTGTTGTGGATAGATTCTCTAAGATGGCACATTTTATAGCTTGTCATAAAACCGATGATGCTTCAAACATTGCGGATTTGTTCTTTAGAGAAGTCGTTAGGTTGCATGGCATGCCTAGGACTATTGTTTCTGGTCGCGATGTTAAATTCTTGAGTTACTTTTGGAAGACTTTATGGGCTAAACTTGGCACAAAATTGTTGTTTTCTACTACTTGTCATCCTCAAACGGATGGACAAACTGAAGTTGTCAATAGAACTTTGGGAACACTTTTGCGTGCTATTCTTAAAAAGAACTTGGATTGACATTTCTATGGACTTTATTTTGGGGTTGCCTAGGACTAAGAAGGGGAGGGATTCTATTTTCGTTGTTGTGGATAGATTCTCTAAGATGGCACATTTTATAGCTTGTCATAAAACCGATGATGCTTCAAACATTGCGGATTTGTTCTTTAGAGAAGTCGTTAGGTTGCATGGCATGCCTAGGACTATTGTTTCTGGTCGCGATGTTAAATTCTTGAGTTACTTTTGGAATACTTTATGGGCTAAACTTGGCACAAAATTGTTGTTTTCTACTACTTGTCATCCTCAAACGGATGGACAAACTGAAGTTGTCAATAGAACTTTGGGAACACTTTTGCGTGCTATTCTTAAAAAGAACTTGGATTGACATTTCTATGGACTTTATTTTGGGGTTGCCTAGGACTAAGAAGGGGAGGGATTCTATTTTTGTTGTTGTGGATAGATTCTCTAAGATGGCACATTTTATAGCTTGTCATAAAACCGATGATGCTTCAAACATTGCGGATTTGTTCTTTAGAGAAGTCGTTAGGTTGCATGGCATGCCTAGGACTATTGTTTCTGGTCGCGATGTTAAATTCTTGAGTTACTTTTGGAAGACTTTATGGGCTAAACTTGGCACAAAATTGTTGTTTTCTACTACTTGTCATCCTCAAACGGATGGACAAACTGAAGTTGTCAATAGAACTTTGGGAACACTTTTGCGTGCTATTCTTAAAAAGAACTTGGATTGACATTTCTATGGACTTTATTTTGGGGTTGCCTAGGACTAAGAAGGGGAGGGATTCTATTTTTGTTGTTGTGGATAGATTCTCTAAGATGGCACATTTTATAGCTTGTCATAAAACCGATGATGCTTCAAACATTGCGGATTTGTTCTTTAGAGAAGTCGTTAGGTTGCATGGCATGCCTAGGACTATTGTTTCTGGTCGCGATGTTAAATTCTTGAGTTACTTTTGGAATACTTTATGGGCTAAACTTGGCACAAAATTGTTGTTTTCTACTACTTGTCATCCTCAAACGGATGGACAAACTGAAGTTGTCAATAGAACTTTGGGAACACTTTTGCGTGCTATTCTTAAAAAGAACTTGGATTGACATTTCTATGGACTTTATTTTGGGGTTGCCTAGGACTAAGAAGGGGAGGGATTCTATTTTTGTTGTTGTGGATAGATTCTCTAAGATGGCACATTTTATAGCTTGTCATAAAACCGATGATGCTTCAAACATTGCGGATTTGTTCTTTAGAGAAGTCGTTAGGTTGCATGGCATGCCTAGGACTATTGTTTCTGGTCGCGATGTTAAATTCTTGAGTTACTTTTGGAAGACTTTATGGGCTAAACTTGGCACAAAATTGTTGTTTTCTACTACTTGTCATCCTCAAACGGATGGACAAACTGAAGTTGTCAATAGAACTTTGGGAACACTTTTGCGTGCTATTCTTAAAAGAACTTGGATTGACATTTCTATGGACTTTATTTTGGGGTTGCCTAGGACTAAGAAGGGGAGGGATTCTATTTTTGTTGTTGTGGATAGATTCTCTAAGATGGCACATTTTATAGCTTGTCATAAAACCGATGATGCTTCAAACATTGCGGATTTGTTCTTTAGAGAAGTCGTTAGGTTGCATGGCATGCCTAGGACTATTGTTTCTGGTCGCGATGTTAAATTCTTGAGTTACTTTTGGAAGACTTTATGGGCTAAACTTGGCACAAAATTGTTGTTTTCTACTACTTGTCATCCTCAAACGGATGGACAAACTGAAGTTGTCAATAGAACTTTGGGAACACTTTTGCGTGCTATTCTTAAAAGAACTTGGATTGACATTTCTATGGACTTTATTTTGGGGTTGCCTAGGACTAAGAAGGGGAGGGATTCTATTTTTGTTGTTGTGGATAGATTCTCTAAGATGGCACATTTTATAGCTTGTCATAAAACCGATGATGCTTCAAACATTGCGGATTTGTTCTTTAGAGAAGTCGTTAGGTTGCATGGCATGCCTAGGACTATTGTTTCTGGTCGCGATGTTAAATTCTTGAGTTACTTTTGGAAGACTTTATGGGCTAAACTTGGCACAAAATTGTTGTTTTCTACTACTTGTCATCCTCAAACGGATGGACAAACTGAAGTTGTCAATAGAACTTTGGGAACACTTTTGCGTGCTATTCTTAAAAAGAACTTGGATTGACATTTCTATGGACTTTATTTTGGGGTTGCCTAGGACTAAGAAGGGGAGGGATTCTATTTTTGTTGTTGTGGATAGATTCTCTAAGATGGCACATTTTATAGCTTGTCATAAAACCGATGATGCTTCAAACATTGCGGATTTGTTCTTTAGAGAAGTCGTTAGGTTGCATGGCATGCCTAGGACTATTGTTTCTGGTCGCGATGTTAAATTCTTGAGTTACTTTTGGAAGACTTTATGGGCTAAACTTGGCACAAAATTGTTGTTTTCTACTACTTGTCATCCTCAAACGGATGGACAAACTGAAGTTGTCAATAGAACTTTGGGAACACTTTTGCGTGCTATTCTTAAAAAGAACTTGGATTGACATTTCTATGGACTTTATTTTGGGGTTGCCTAGGACTAAGAAGGGGAGGGATTCTATTTTTGTTGTTGTGGATAGATTCTCTAAGATGGCACATTTTATAGCTTGTCATAAAACCGATGATGCTTCAAACATTGCGGATTTGTTCTTTAGAGAAGTCGTTAGGTTGCATGGCATGCCTAGGACTATTGTTTCTGGTCGCGATGTTAAATTCTTGAGTTACTTTTGGAAGACTTTATGGGCTAAACTTGGCACAAAATTGTTGTTTTCTACTACTTGTCATCCTCAAACGGATGGACAAACTGAAGTTGTCAATAGAACTTTGGGAACACTTTTGCGTGCTATTCTTAAAAAGAACTTGGATTGACATTTCTATGGACTTTATTTTGGGGTTGCCTAGGACTAAGAAGGGGAGGGATTCTATTTTTGTTGTTGTGGATAGATTCTCTAAGATGGCACATTTTATAGCTTGTCATAAAACCGATGATGCTTCAAACATTGCGGATTTGTTCTTTAGAGAAGTCGTTAGGTTGCATGGCATGCCTAGGACTATTGTTTCTGGTCGCGATGTTAAATTCTTGAGTTACTTTTGGAAGACTTTATGGGCTAAACTTGGCACAAAATTGTTGTTTTCTACTACTTGTCATCCTCAAACGGATGGACAAACTGAAGTTGTCAATAGAACTTTGGGAACACTTTTGCGTGCTATTCTTAAAAAGAACTTGGATTGACATTTCTATGGACTTTATTTTGGGGTTGCCTAGGACTAAGAAGGGGAGGGATTCTATTTTTGTTGTTGTGGATAGATTCTCTAAGATGGCACATTTTATAGCTTGTCATAAAACCGATGATGCTTCAAACATTGCGGATTTGTTCTTTAGAGAAGTCGTTAGGTTGCATGGCATGCCTAGGACTATTGTTTCTGGTCGCGATGTTAAATTCTTGAGTTACTTTTGGAAGACTTTATGGGCTAAACTTGGCACAAAATTGTTGTTTTCTACTACTTGTCATCCTCAAACGGATGGACAAACTGAAGTTGTCAATAGAACTTTGGGAACACTTTTGCGTGCTATTCTTAAAAAGAACTTGGATTGACATTTCTATGGACTTTATTTTGGGGTTGCCTAGGACTAAGAAGGGGAGGGATTCTATTTTTGTTGTTGTGGATAGATTCTCTAAGATGGCACATTTTATAGCTTGTCATAAAACCGATGATGCTTCAAACATTGCGGATTTGTTCTTTAGAGAAGTCGTTAGGTTGCATGGCATGCCTAGGACTATTGTTTCTGGTCGCGATGTTAAATTCTTGAGTTACTTTTGGAAGACTTTATGGGCTAAACTTGGCACAAAATTGTTGTTTTCTACTACTTGTCATCCTCAAACGGATGGACAAACTGAAGTTGTCAATAGAACTTTGGGAACACTTTTGCGTGCTATTCTTAAAAAGAACTTGGATTGACATTTCTATGGACTTTATTTTGGGGTTGCCTAGGACTAAGAAGGGGAGGGATTCTATTTTTGTTGTTGTGGATAGATTCTCTAAGATGGCACATTTTATAGCTTGTCATAAAACCGATGATGCTTCAAACATTGCGGATTTGTTCTTTAGAGAAGTCGTTAGGTTGCATGGCATGCCTAGGACTATTGTTTCTGGTCGCGATGTTAAATTCTTGAGTTACTTTTGGAATACTTTATGGGCTAAACTTGGCACAAAATTGTTGTTTTCTACTACTTGTCATCCTCAAACGGATGGACAAACTGAAGTTGTCAATAGAACTTTGGGAACACTTTTGCGTGCTATTCTTAAAAAGAACTTGGATTGACATTTCTATGGACTTTATTTTGGGGTTGCCTAGGACTAAGAAGGGGAGGGATTCTATTTTTGTTGTTGTGGATAGATTCTCTAAGATGGCACATTTTATAGCTTGTCATAAAACCGATGATGCTTCAAACATTGCGGATTTGTTCTTTAGAGAAGTCGTTAGGTTGCATGGCATGCCTAGGACTATTGTTTCTGGTCGCGATGTTAAATTCTTGAGTTACTTTTGGAATACTTTATGGGCTAAACTTGGCACAAAATTGTTGTTTTCTACTACTTGTCATCCTCAAACGGATGGACAAACTGAAGTTGTCAATAGAACTTTGGGAACACTTTTGCGTGCTATTCTTAAAAAGAACTTGGATTGACATTTCTATGGACTTTATTTTGGGGTTGCCTAGGACTAAGAAGGGGAGGGATTCTATTTTTGTTGTTGTGGATAGATTCTCTAAGATGGCACATTTTATAGCTTGTCATAAAACCGATGATGCTTCAAACATTGCGGATTTGTTCTCTTAGAAAAGTCGGAAGGTTTGCATGGCATGCCTAGACTATTGTTTCTGGTCGCGCTGTTAAATTCATTGAGTTTAGTGAAGACTTTTATCGGCTAAACTTGGCACAAAAAATTGTGGTGGCTACTACTGTAATCCTCAAAAAAACGATGACAACTTGAAGTTGCACAAGCACTGGGAACACTTTGCGTGCTATTCTGAAAAGAACGTGGATTGACATTCTATGACTTTATTGAGGTTGCCTAGACTAAGAAGGGGAGGGATCTATTTGTTGTGGGATAGATTCTCTAAGAGGGACAGTTTATAGAGGGTAATTAAAACGATGATGCTTCAAAACATTCGGATTTTCTTA